>NC_041228.1:14477276-14483545 GCF_002837175.3 Physeter macrocephalus
TCTTTTTTTTTTTTTTTTTTTTTTGGCTGCGTTGGGTCTTTGTTGCTGCGCGTGGACTTTCTCTAGTTGTGGTGAGCGGAGGCTACTCTTTGTTGCGCTGCACGGGCTTCTTACTGCGGTGGCTTCTCTTGTTGCAGAGCACGGGCTCTGGGGCGCGGGCTTCAGTAGTTGTGGCTTGCGGACTCAGTAGCTGTGGCTCGCGGGCTCAGTAGTTGTGGCTCGCAGGCTCTAGAGCGCAGGCTCCGTAGTTGTGGCGCACGGGCTTAGTTGCCCCGCGGCATGTGGGATCTTCCTGGAGCAGGTCTCAAACCCGTGTCCCCTACATTGGCAGGCGGCTTCTTAACCACTGTGCCACCAGGGAAGTCCCTTTTTTTTTTTTAAACTTAACAGTACAGTATCAGTGGCTTTTTACATTATTAATTATTCCTCTCTAGCATGATCTTTAATAACCACATGATATTTCATCATATGACCATCCTTTGGTTTATTTAACCAATCCCTATTTATGGGTTTGAAGTTTGGGGGTTTTTGTGTTTTTTTTTTTTCCACCAGCATAATTAGTTTATTTGGGAATAACAGAGGAATTACTGGGGTTATTTTTTCAACAGTGTTTCAAAGAACATCCTAGAAGTAGACTTGGTGAGCCACGAGGTATGCAGAAACCTAAGGCTTTTGCTACCCACATTGATGTTGGTGCTATATCTCATTGCACAGAGGTTCACCTTACACAGAGTGAGACTGTGCTTTCAGAGTGAGACTGTGCTTTCAGGATAGACTCTCAGGGACCGCTATATCTCATTGCACAGAGGTTCACCTTACACAGAGTGAGACTGTGCTTTCAGGATAGACTCTCGGGGACCGGGACCTTATTGGGAATAAGTGATAGAGTGAGGGCCTACAATTTTAACATGTATCTACACACTAGAGAGAACTGAATGTGGGTATGTATTGGTTCCAGTATTGGGGTTCAAAAAAACAAATAGAAATTCGTAATCAAGGAGATGTGATTAAGCGAGTTTGTGTGTGTGCGTGTGTGTGCGTGTGTGTGTGTGTGTGTGTGTGTGTGTTAGGGGACAGTAAGGTCGATGGGCTAATAAGGCTGCTGGTGGAAGTTACTTGGGGAATCTCAGGCTGCATCTAACAGGAGAGCAAGCAAGGCTAGGGCAGTAGCGGGAGTTTGCTCTCCTGAATCAGATCACTGCAGAGCAGCCTGTGCAGTTCTGGGCGCCCCAGTTCTGGAAAGATAGAGCATAGTAGCATGCATTGAGAAGGAAAGGGGCAAGGATGGTAAGGGTCCTCCTGATGGTGCCCCATGGCCAATGGCTAAAGGAACTGAGAGTGTCTGGTTCCAAGGGAGGTTTGGGGCATGTGGTCTGAAAATCATCAATTACCCAAAAGGCTGTCAGTGAAACCTGTTCGGTGGTTCCCCAAACCCAGAGCTTGTGCAAATGAATGGGAGTCACAGGCTGACAAATTTCAACTCAGTCTAAGGAAGAACTGTCTAACAGTCAGAGCTGTTACTAAATGAAACAGAAGTTTCTGGAGGAAGCACAAGAAACTATTCACAGTGGTTACCCCCAGGGAGGAGGGACCAGGGGGATGCACCATTTGAAATTACCCTTGTGTGCCATTTGAAAATGTTTTTAAACCATGTTCATGAATTACATTTATGATGAAGAAACAAATTTAATAATGCAACACAACAGAAAGAAAAAACAAGTGGATTTACCAGCTAAGGTAATTTGGTGCAAGCATCAAAATCCAGCTCTGGCTTCTAAGCGGAACAAAGAAAAAAAGGATTTAATGGAAGGATACAGTTCACAGAATTGAAGGGAAGGCTGAGGAAGGTCAGGAGTCCTGGAGCTGCCTGGAGCCCTCATGGGTCATTTCTCTTTCCTGTGACTCGGTTCTATCAGTTTTCTATCCGTATGTCCCTTGGTTCCAGACTCAGATTCCGGTAAGAGACAGTCCGATTGGCCTAATTTGGGATCATATACCCATTCTCTTGCTGACTGACAGCCTCTAGTAGAACCCCTTGAAATGGGGCTAGGCAGCTACCCAAAGGAAACTTGGGATGCTGTTACCAAAGAAGGAGGGAGGGATGCCAGGCAGGCAAAACCAAGCCATCCATTACCTGGGTTTACAATGAACAGAATAAGCTATCTCAGAAGGTAGTGATGTCCCCATCCCTGGAGGTATTCTGGACAGACTGGATGAGCACCTGGAGACAAAGCTGTAAAAGGATTCAGCCTCTAATGGGGTTTGATTATACCACGTCAACATCCCTCCCAGTCCTGAGATTTTACGGTTCTGTGATTTTGGGAAAATGCTATCTTTTGGACCGGACAGCTCCAACACAGCTGGGACCATGCTTCTACAGCCAACGTACCTTTCAGAATCCTTTAGTCCGGAGCCAACCAGAATGAAATTATGTTCTCAATAGGTTCTTGTTTCTCATTTCTCCTTTGTCTTCTCTCTTTTAGTCCATTTTCCTTGCACTTTTTTTTTCTTTTTTTTGGCCATGCCTTGGGGCATGTGGGACCTTAGTTCCCTGACTAGGGATCGAACCCATGCCCCCTGCAGTGGAAGTGCAGAGTTCTAACCACTGGACAGCCAGGGAATTCCTTTCCTTATACTTCTGATACTTCTCATTTCATGGTTTTGAGAACTCTGATTATCAAAGAGGCTTGTCTCTGGGGTCAGACTTCAGATCAGCTCTAAGGTTTAGCCTTTAGAAACTGTGTGACCTTGGGAAAATTACTCAACTTCTCTGGACCTATATATCCTCATCTGATATATGGAGATAATAATAGTACCAACCTCATGGGGTTGTGGAGGGAATTGAGTAACACATCTAAAATGATTGTTAGAGGGTCTGCCGTGGAGAAAGGGCTCAAAAAACACCATTCCCCCCCTCCCGCCACTGAACATCAGTGTCCTCATCAACAACATTATTATTATTAAAAGAAGTAGGTCCAGAAGAATCTGCCAAAAGTGATTTGGAATCACTTGATACTCCACGAGAACAGGGGCCCACGTCCTATTTATTTTCTAAACTCTCGTCCCTAGCAGAGTTGCTGGTACGTACGGGTGCTTAATAAAGGTCTATAAATCAGTGAGTGAATGCAAGAATAAATGAATCGATCAATGGAGGTTGAAGAGTAAGATCATTTCTTTTTTTTTTTTTTTTTTTTTTTTTGCGGTACGCGGACCTCTCCCTGTCGCGGCCTCTCCCGTCGCGGAACACAGGCTCCGGACGCGCAGGCTCAGCGGCCATGACTCACGGGCCCAGCCGCTCCGCGGCACGTGGGATCTTCCCGGACCGGGGCGCGAACCCGTGTCCCCTGCATCGACAGGCGGACTCCCAACCGCTGCGCCACCAGGGAAGCCCTAGATCATTTCTGACGTGGGGTTCTTTCGAGGTTCCAGAAGACAAGGGAGGCCAGAAGAGGAGAAAACCCTCACCAAGTGTTCAGGGGAAAAGAACAGATGAGAGGGTTAGTCTCAGAGTGACTCACAGACGGATAAGCCCCCAAAGAGACATCCCCGGGACCACCCCCGTGACCTGGGGGCGGAAACGTGGGTGATTAGGCAGCAGGAGGCCCCAGGGGACCCGTTTGTACCGATTTGGGTTTCAGGGTTGAAGGAACCTGATGGAAGTTTTCAGAGTAAGGCACTTGGGTGATCTATTTTGGAGGAATTATCTGGAGAAAAGAAAATGAGAACTGCCAGTAACCTTAGTGTGCTGGCCTTGGGCAGGAAAGAGGTGATTCCGGGACACTCATAGCCTGATTTCTCAGGCCCAGTGCGCTGAGGGGTCCCGTGGGAATCAACGTTGGAGATGTAACAACGTGACGATGTGTGTGACGGACAAGCAGAGCAGCAAAGTGCTCGTAGGAAAGAGACCAGATCCTAGACGGGAGGGGATTTTTTTAAGTAAACTTTTTATTAAGAGATAACAGACACAGAGAAAACTGAGAAATCAGAAACATACAACTTCATGAATTTTCAAAACTGAACATGCCATGTTAACAGCACCAACATAGAGAAATGAGTTTTGAATGCAGATGTCCATAAGAAACTCCTGGGTGGGGAGAAATTCCCTGGTGGTCCAGTGGTTAGGACTCCGTGCTTTCACTGCTGAGGGCCCAGCTGGAGAACTAAGATCCCACAAGCCGTGAGCTGCAGCCAAAACAAACAAACAAACAAACAAAAAACCCTGGGGTACCTGGAGGGAATGCAGATTTCCTGGCCCCATTGTCAGAGGTCCTGGTTCCATAGGCCTAGCACGTGGCCTAGGAATCTGCACGCACCCCCAGATTTAGATGAGGGTAGCCCCTGGATCGCACTTTGACACACACTCGCCTTTTGGGTGAGAACATGCTTTAAAGTCAAGCAGGCCTGGAGTTGGAATCCTACCTTTTCCTTGAATTAATAACTTGATCTCACAAGGAAAGTGGGGGCAATGGTACTTACTCATAGGTTTGCTTTGAGGATTAAAAGGAAATGCATGTAGGGACTTCCCCGGAGATCCAGTGGGTAAGACTCCGCGCTCCCAATGCGGGGAGCCGGGGTTCGACCCCTGGTCGGGGAACTTAACCCCACATGCATGCTGCAACTAAAAGTCCACATGCCACAACTAAAGATCCCGTGTGCCGCAACAAAGATCCCGACGCGGTGCAGCCAAAATAAATAAATGAATGAAAGAATGCATGAAATGCATGTAAATCCACGAGAGCTGCTTAGCGTGGTGTTGGGCATACAGTAAGCACTCAGTAAATGTAGCCAAGCAAACACGCACACAAAAAGGACAGGATTGTCCCTAAATCTCTGTGCCCAGCACCTAGTATGGTGCGCGATCAAACGAGACTGAGGACAGGGTAGCACTAAGGTCAGCAGCACAGGCTTGGTGTCAGACACCCTGGGGTGTGAATTCCAGTCCTGGCTTCACCACTTACTAGCTGTGTGACCTTGAGTGGGTTACTTAATTCCTCTGACTCTCAGTTTCCTCATCTGTAAAATGGGCATAATAATGCCTACTTCACAGGGCGATTGTGGGCATGAAATAAGATGACCCAGTAAAGCTTTGAACCCATGGCCTGGCCCCTGAGAAGAGCTTGATAAAAGTTGGCAACTGCTAATATGTATAGCTGAAGCTGAGAAGGTTCCATCCCTGGGCCATGGAAAGGTTCTCTCCAGGGACAGCCTGAGAGGAGATGGGCCACCTCTCTGTGATAACATGGAGCAGTGTAATAAAAAGGCTAAGAATTGCATGCTTATTACTAGGCCAAAGTGTCACTACCATGATTATGGGCCAGGTGGGGCTGCCCAGGAAACCTCTCCAGGTGTTTATACCTTTCCGGGGGGGCGGAGGCAGGAATGGAGGGTGGGGGGAGGTTGGCTCCTCATATGGAAATTCTTACTTAGCTTCTGCCAGACACAGAGGATGGAATTTGAATTCTTAAAGGGTTGGGGGCATCAGGCTCTTTCCAACTCTACTTCCCAATGCTCACGTCTGGGGCGGGGGCACTACAAATCCCGCCTAGACTTCACAGAGGTTTTCAGGGGTCACCCCAAGGTGCTTTATTTTTGGTGAACTAAATTATACTGGCCGACTAAGAACGGTCCAGGTGTGAATTGCTGCTCCCTTCCTCCCTCCTTCACACGCCTGGCTTAGGGTTGGTGTGTCCCAGCTCACAGGGAAGGAAGAACCGCGGCTGGGGCCTGGCCCTCCTCAGAATAGGGAGAGACTGCCCCGTGTCACTGCCTTCATCACCCAGCTGTCCTCTCACTCAAAGCCATCCAACCTCAGCAGGCCTTCTCGGGCCCTGCCACCCAGATAGGTCTGACTCCAGGCCCTGCTTCCTCTCAGGCCTGGGCCCTAGGGAGCTGCCAGCTGGCCACTCGCCACCCTCCCCCTAGAGCTGAAGTCTGTGACTCCAGGGAGGTTAGCACTCTGGTGTCCCTTTCATCTCTGCCCCGTGGCCCCATGCCACCATTCCCACCTGGCCCAGACCATCACCGAGGCCCTGGAGACCCAGCCATTGGCACATGTGGCTCTCTCACGTAGCCCCTTCTTTCCTGGGCAAAGGATTCCGAGCCACGTGAAACTTCCCCTCTGGATGTGATTCCGGGTTGCAGTAAGTGTTTATTTATGTGTGAGGGTGGGGAATGCACTGGGGGTGGGTTGTCAGTCCTTTTGTGGGGTGCTTCACGTGGCGGTGCGAGACTGACGCTCCCAGAGGAAAGCCCTGCACGAGGAGCTGGCT
>NC_041228.1:14489154-14494556 GCF_002837175.3 Physeter macrocephalus
CTCACGGGCCCAGCCGCTCCGCGGCACGTGGGATCTTCCCGGACCGGGGCGCGAACCCGTGTCCCCTGCATCGACAGGCGGACTCCCAACCGCTGCGCCACCAGGGAAGCCCTAGATCATTTCTGACGTGGGGTTCTTTCGAGGTTCCAGAAGACAAGGGAGGCCAGAAGAGGAGAAAACCCTCACCAAGTGTTCAGGGGAAAAGAACAGATGAGAGGGTTAGTCTCAGAGTGACTCACAGACGGATAAGCCCCCAAAGAGACATCCCCGGGACCACCCCCGTGACCTGGGGGCGGAAACGTGGGTGATTAGGCAGCAGGAGGCCCCAGGGGACCCGTTTGTACCGATTTGGGTTTCAGGGTTGAAGGAACCTGATGGAAGTTTTCAGAGTAAGGCACTTGGGTGATCTATTTTGGAGGAATTATCTGGAGAAAAGAAAATGAGAACTGCCAGTAACCTTAGTGTGCTGGCCTTGGGCAGGAAAGAGGTGATTCCGGGACACTCATAGCCTGATTTCTCAGGCCCAGTGCGCTGAGGGGTCCCGTGGGAATCAACGTTGGAGATGTAACAACGTGACGATGTGTGTGACGGACAAGCAGAGCAGCAAAGTGCTCGTAGGAAAGAGACCAGATCCTAGACGGGAGGGGATTTTTTTAAGTAAACTTTTTATTAAGAGATAACAGACACAGAGAAAACTGAGAAATCAGAAACATACAACTTCATGAATTTTCAAAACTGAACATGCCATGTTAACAGCACCAACATAGAGAAATGAGTTTTGAATGCAGATGTCCATAAGAAACTCCTGGGTGGGGAGAAATTCCCTGGTGGTCCAGTGGTTAGGACTCCGTGCTTTCACTGCTGAGGGCCCAGCTGGAGAACTAAGATCCCACAAGCCGTGAGCTGCAGCCAAAACAAACAAACAAACAAACAAAAAACCCTGGGGTACCTGGAGGGAATGCAGATTTCCTGGCCCCATTGTCAGAGGTCCTGGTTCCATAGGCCTAGCACGTGGCCTAGGAATCTGCACGCACCCCCAGATTTAGATGAGGGTAGCCCCTGGATCGCACTTTGACACACACTCGCCTTTTGGGTGAGAACATGCTTTAAAGTCAAGCAGGCCTGGAGTTGGAATCCTACCTTTTCCTTGAATTAATAACTTGATCTCACAAGGAAAGTGGGGGCAATGGTACTTACTCATAGGTTTGCTTTGAGGATTAAAAGGAAATGCATGTAGGGACTTCCCCGGAGATCCAGTGGGTAAGACTCCGCGCTCCCAATGCGGGGAGCCGGGGTTCGACCCCTGGTCGGGGAACTTAACCCCACATGCATGCTGCAACTAAAAGTCCACATGCCACAACTAAAGATCCCGTGTGCCGCAACAAAGATCCCGACGCGGTGCAGCCAAAATAAATAAATGAATGAAAGAATGCATGAAATGCATGTAAATCCACGAGAGCTGCTTAGCGTGGTGTTGGGCATACAGTAAGCACTCAGTAAATGTAGCCAAGCAAACACGCACACAAAAAGGACAGGATTGTCCCTAAATCTCTGTGCCCAGCACCTAGTATGGTGCGCGATCAAACGAGACTGAGGACAGGGTAGCACTAAGGTCAGCAGCACAGGCTTGGTGTCAGACACCCTGGGGTGTGAATTCCAGTCCTGGCTTCACCACTTACTAGCTGTGTGACCTTGAGTGGGTTACTTAATTCCTCTGACTCTCAGTTTCCTCATCTGTAAAATGGGCATAATAATGCCTACTTCACAGGGCGATTGTGGGCATGAAATAAGATGACCCAGTAAAGCTTTGAACCCATGGCCTGGCCCCTGAGAAGAGCTTGATAAAAGTTGGCAACTGCTAATATGTATAGCTGAAGCTGAGAAGGTTCCATCCCTGGGCCATGGAAAGGTTCTCTCCAGGGACAGCCTGAGAGGAGATGGGCCACCTCTCTGTGATAACATGGAGCAGTGTAATAAAAAGGCTAAGAATTGCATGCTTATTACTAGGCCAAAGTGTCACTACCATGATTATGGGCCAGGTGGGGCTGCCCAGGAAACCTCTCCAGGTGTTTATACCTTTCCGGGGGGGCGGAGGCAGGAATGGAGGGTGGGGGGAGGTTGGCTCCTCATATGGAAATTCTTACTTAGCTTCTGCCAGACACAGAGGATGGAATTTGAATTCTTAAAGGGTTGGGGGCATCAGGCTCTTTCCAACTCTACTTCCCAATGCTCACGTCTGGGGCGGGGGCACTACAAATCCCGCCTAGACTTCACAGAGGTTTTCAGGGGTCACCCCAAGGTGCTTTATTTTTGGTGAACTAAATTATACTGGCCGACTAAGAACGGTCCAGGTGTGAATTGCTGCTCCCTTCCTCCCTCCTTCACACGCCTGGCTTAGGGTTGGTGTGTCCCAGCTCACAGGGAAGGAAGAACCGCGGCTGGGGCCTGGCCCTCCTCAGAATAGGGAGAGACTGCCCCGTGTCACTGCCTTCATCACCCAGCTGTCCTCTCACTCAAAGCCATCCAACCTCAGCAGGCCTTCTCGGGCCCTGCCACCCAGATAGGTCTGACTCCAGGCCCTGCTTCCTCTCAGGCCTGGGCCCTAGGGAGCTGCCAGCTGGCCACTTGACACCCTCCCCCTAGAGCTGAAGTCTGTGACTCCAGGGAGGTTAGCACTGTGTCTGGTGTCCCTTTCATCTCTGTCTTGTGGCCCCATGCCACCATTCCCACCTGGCCCAGACCATCACCGAGGCCCTGGAGACCCAGCCATTGGCACATGTGGCTCTCTCACGTAGCCCCTTCTTTCCTGGGCAAAGGATTCCGAGCCACGTGAAACTTCCCCTCTGGATGTGATTCCGGGTTGCAGTAAGTGTTTATTTATGTGTGAGGGTGGGGAATGCACTGGGGGTGGGTTGTCAGTCCTTTTGTGGGGTGCTTCACGTGGCGGTGCGAGACTGACGCTCCCAGAGGAAAGCCCTGCACGAGGAGCTGGCTTCCAGACTGCGGAGGGATCTGCACTTTTGTTTGTTTTCGACCCCCCCCCCAAAAAAAAAGGTTAGCAGTGAGGGGCTGAGGGTATAGGCAGCCTCTGATACCTAAGAGAAGTCCCTGGACTCGGACCCTCCTATTGTGGGACCTTGGCCCAGGGTGGGGAGCGCTCCCCTGAGCGCCCCGGCCGGGGGGAGTTTGGGGTCCGTGCCTGGAGTGGGCAGTCCAAAGCCTTGAATTGAGACTTTGGTCTTTTGGCTGTAGATGTTGCTTTAATGCATTTCTTCCCCTGCCTGCTTGAGAACCTCTTGGTACCTCTTGCCATCCCCTCACTGCCCGACCCAGGCCCACGGGGCCCGATGCTGCGAGGAACGATCTCGAGCAGGCTGGGCTGGACAGGCACTTGGCCACGGCAGGGGGCGTGTCTGGATTCTTGGAGAGCCCTCCCCACCTCTGCTGGAGAAACGTTTCCTTGACCCAACCCTAGTGGGCTAGCTTCCACACCATGACGCTTTGGCAAGTGGGCACGTAGCGTCAGGGCCCCCATCTCCAGAAAGTACCAAAGCCTTTGGCACCCCACCCTCTCCTCCCCAGCGACCCCAAGTGGGCAACTGCTGTGGCAGCGGGTCCGGCCCAGATGGACACTGCCAGCCTCCTCTCCCTGCAGTGGGCACCAGCTCTACCTCCCCGCGCGGGGCAATGCCCTGGCCCCTCGGCCCGGCACCGTCTGTCCCCCTTAGACTTCTCAGGGGCCGGCCCCGTCTGGGCCACCCTCTCCCGCGTCCTCAGCTCCCGCACAGGTGACAGGCCCGGGCTGCTCTCTGGGAAAGGTTGGATGCTGCCTTATACCCCCTTCCAGCCGCTCTTCCCCGACTCATGCACACAGGCACGCCCCACACCCTGGGCGGCTTGTTCCTCACCACATACAGGGAGGGGGAGACCAGCCCCTTAGTGTCTTTTGAAATACGAAGAAAAATGTGTGATCAGGAACATGACTGCTGTGCTGGGCTCTTGGGCTCACTTCAGTCTGTCTGTCTCAAATGTAGGCATTTTTGCTTCAATTTTTTTTTTTTTTTTTTGTAAGAAAAGAAAACAAAAATCTGCACTAATTTACCTGGTTTTGTAGGAAAACTTTTTAAAAAATTTTTTACATTTTTTGGTGTCTGTATTGAATAATTTGCTACATTTGTAAAATGTAAGAGGTATATATAATATATGTATATTTCTAACGTAAAAGTAATATTTTTCTTTTCAAGATTTTTTCTGAAGAGGAGAGAAAGATATTTTTTCAGGAAAAACAAACTTTAAAATAAAAGAAGAGGAGAATAAAACCTATTTCTCCCCTTTCCCCATCCTCTGTCTACCCCTCTTTCCCAGGAACAAATCAAAAGGTGAATCGTCTTGTGAAGAAAGTAAACTTTTAGTCCAGAATGATGTCTTTTTCTTAATGC
This sequence comes from Physeter macrocephalus, assembly GCF_002837175.3. Taxonomy (NCBI): domain Eukaryota; kingdom Metazoa; phylum Chordata; class Mammalia; order Artiodactyla; family Physeteridae; genus Physeter; species Physeter macrocephalus. The sequence goes on from NC_041228.1 coordinate 14,493,594, forward strand.
GGTGAGCTGTAGATTCTTTAGTTTGACCCCTGGGGATGGGAAGCGGGGCACTGAGGCAACATGGAGAGGAGCTCGGGGGAGAACGGTAATGAATTTGTTTTCTTTAGTGAAGGAGGAATACAATCAAGCGTTTTGTATTCAGAATGTTGTGCAATATTTTGGAATGGAACATTGGTGTGTTTAGAGATTTAGTTTAAAAACAAAACAAAAAGATTAAGCAAATCTGTACAGTTTATATTGTTCCAGATTTTTTAAAGTTTGTATTAAAAGCATGATATATAATTTTAAAAAAATTATACTGGCCGATTCTCCAAGAGATGGAATATGGACAGCTTACCAGCTTAATGTTTACCTTCTCCTGCATGAGGCCACCTGAGGCCATGCCTAGAATCAGAGGTTCCAGTCCTACTGCTAGACGTTGTGGAATTCAAACCAAAGTACAAGACAAGTTCCTCTTCCTGGAGAGCAGGGCTGCCACGCACAGTTGCACAGGTTGGAAAGTGCTCAAGGCCACTGAACAGAGAGAGAGAGAGAAGGGGTTCAAGTCCAGCCTGCACTCTGGTCACATGGGTCATGCCCACATCCTCATGGAAGAAAGGGCGCCTTCTACTAATTTGCACAAAGGTACTATATAGGCTAGTGGTACCTTCCTTGAGAAGGTCATGTCTGGCTACTGACACAGAAATATAAATAAAAACTGCATTTCCTCCTAACATGAAAACAAGTAATTCTATTTTCTAATATGGAGGGTAGTTGAGAAAACCAAATGGAAGAATAGAGATGAAAACATTTTGTGATGACATATAAAACAGAATACAGGACTTCCCTGGTGGTGCAGTGGTTAAGAATCCACCTTCCAATGCAGGGGACATGGACTCGATCCCTGGTCCGGGAAGGTCCCACATGCCGCGGAGCTACTAAGCCCGTGCACCACAACTACTGTGCCTGCACTCTGGGGCCCAC
>NC_041228.1:14494566-14511344 GCF_002837175.3 Physeter macrocephalus
ACAACTACTGAGCCTGTGTACCACAACTACTGAGGCTGCGTGCCTAGAGCCCATGCTCCGCAACAAGAGAAGCCACCGCAGTGAGAAACCCACGCACCGCAATGAAGAGTAGCCCCTGCTCACCGCAACTAGAGAAAGCCTGCGCGCAGCAACAAAGACCCAACCCAGCCAAAAAATAAACAAACAAACAAACAGAATACAGCTCTAATGATACCACAGTGTGATCATCTTCTGTTGCAAACTAGCTGTGTGACCTTGGGAGAGTCACTCTACCTCTCTGGGCTTCAATTTTGTCACATGTAAAATGAATCAGTATCCCAGGTAATTCTGATGCTCATGGTCAGCAGGCCCAGTGACTAAACACTGGTCCCTTCCAGGTGCAACCTCCTCTGAGCCTGTGTTTCACCGTGCTATAGCAGACAGAAGTTCTGCCGAGCAGGAGATGACTGGGAGGCCAGGAAATAATGTCATGATCCCAAACCTGAATGCAATGACCTTACAGGCACTTGGCAGCAGTGGCTTCATGGTCCTGTCCCCGAGCTGAACTGGCTGGCTCCAGACCAATTACATCCAAAGCTCATAGGTCATTCTGCCTGGGCTGACAACACCCATTATCTTAACTGAAAATTAGGATCAACTGGCCCTAACAGGTTCCCTCTTGGTCTTGCTGTAAATACAAGTCAGTAAATGTCAAGACAAGCCTCTGGCCAGCCTAGAAATTCTTAGTCATCAGTAGGCTATAAACACCCTTGGTCAGAATTCACTGTTTGTGCATTGACCCGTTTAATTACTGACTTCCTCCTCTAACTCACTTGCCAGACATCTACTAAGCCTGGACTCGGTGTCAGGTACTGTGCTAGGGGCCTGGAACATGGAAAAGAATAATGGGATAGAGTAGAAATCCCCCCATCCCCCACGAGTTTACACTCGTGTAAACACGAGTGTGTTTACACCCACTCGTGCATAAACCACTGTCTGGAAACCAAGGGGTATTTCAGACTGGGAATCTTTTTTCAGGCTAGTAGTTTCCAAACGTGTCAGCTGCCATCTTAAACAGTGGCTTGCGTCCTAGGAAACACAACCCCACCAAGGTAACTGGAAGCATCCAAAGGGGAGAAAAAAACTCATTAACTTAGAAAAATGCAACAGGGTCTCCCTGCATGGACTAGCATTGTGTTTCATGGACATAAGTCAGAACATTTTGCAGCTGCCCATATACATTTCCCTCTCCTATTCCAACTGAAGTTTCAGTCTTACTGTCGCAGGTTTGTCTGAAAGCCCAGTGTGGTCAACAATGGTTGAAACAGGAACCACAGAGGCTGGATTGCTTGATCTGTGACTATCAGATCTCAAACATAATGTCGCTCTAAGCCAGGCAGGGTTTCTTTGCCCTAGATTCGTAATTATTTGTAAAACAAACCTTTAGGTTCTCAAGTGCCTCTTCTACCAATGGGAGGGGTGGGGGATGAAGGGTGCCCTCTCTCCTCTTCCATGTTGGGATGGGAATGGGTGGAAGTGAATTGGAGAGAACGTTTAGTTAACACCTACCCTATGCTCTTCACAACAGCCTTGTAACGAGGGACCTTGTCCTGCTTTCACAAATGAAGAAACTGTTGCCTTGGCAGATTTGTCTGATTTGCTCAAACTCACACACCCAATGATTTAAAAAAAAAAAAAAAGCCATCATATTAACTACTACCATTACTGAGCACTTCTCATGAGTTAGGCCTGCACTAAGCACTTTTATAGATATTATTTCATTTATATTTCCAAATAACTCTATAAGGTGGGTAATGCTGTTATGTCCATTTTACAGCTGAGGAAACTGAGGTTTAGTCAGGTTGAGTAACTTGTCCAAGGTCATACAGTCAGGAAGTATGGAGGAGAGATTCTAACTTTAGTCATAGAACTACAATTCAGAGCTTCTAGACTCTTTTGGCCAGCTGGGCTTGAACTCTCTGTCCTTGCTTTGTGGAGGAACTAATTTAATCGGATTAAGAAAAAATAGAAACAACAAAACAAAACACCTGTTAAATGAAAGCAATTATTGGACTGAGTTAATACACTTCTCCCTTATTTCAGGACTAGTCTTTCAACATCTGGACTGAAGTTCATGGGCAGGTTATTGCAGATAGGCTAGTTGTATTGCTGATCAAAGAATTCTTTCTCACAAACAACAGGCTTCCGTTACTGAGCCAACTATCAGCTGTACCTCTGATTCAGAAGAGAGCCCCTTGGTGCCATGAAAAATATGCCAGGCATATTCTTCCTGGATCTGACAAATAAAATAAAGCCAAACTATATGAGACAGAGAGAGACCCTCCACTGAGTACAGGGTTGCACTGAAGAAAAGATGTTGGATTTGGTCTCTGCCCATATTGTCTAATGAGGAAAATAGATATTAGATAAGGAACGCTAACAGCAGTGATATAATTGCTAATATATCAACAGGCAAATCCTGAAAGAGCCCAGAAGAAGGAATGCTGATATCCAAGGATGAAGCTGAAAGGGGTCATTAAAAGATGACATTTTCGTTGACATGTAATATTATTTTCTTGTTTTAAAGTGAGCAGTGGGCGTGCCTCGCAGCACCCATGCCCCTTCCCCTCTGGGTAGCAGCTCTGAGCTCTGGATGGCACCGATCCAATGCCCAGGTCCAGCTTCAGGCCCTGGCTACAAACCCTGGAGATCTCCTCCCCGTCGCCTCAGTGTAAGGCTGAGCACGTGATCTGTACTGATCTAACTGCAGTAAAGCCAGGACTTCTGTTTGCTGGTTTCCAGCTGAGAAGACTCTTCTTCCTGTCTCTTTTCTGGTGGTGTTTATCCACGAGGCCTGGAAACTCTGCCACAGTTTTGCTACTGGGGAAGCTAGCCTAAAGCAAGGCAGCACAAGGAGGACAATTAAGCCAAGAGACCTGCAGAGACATGGAGCTGAAGCCCACATACTTCTGGGCATTTTTAAGACCAAGCCAATGAATTGCCTTGATTGCTTTAGCCATTTAGAGTTGGGTTTTCTTTTATTTGTCACCCAAAGAATTTCAGCTGATCCAAAGGTTATTTTTCTTTTTTTTTTTAACTTTATTTATTTATTTATTTTTGTCTGTGTTGGGTCTTCGTTGCTGTGCGTCGGCTTTCTCTAGTTGTGACGAGCGGGGGCTACTCTTCGTTGCAGAGAATGGGCTCTAGGCATGTGGGCTCAGTAGTTGTGGCATGTGGGCTCAGCAAGCCAATGAATTGCCTTGATTGCTTTAGCCATTTAGAGTTGGGTTTTCTTTTATTTGTCACCCAAAGAATTTCAGCTGATCCAAAGGTTATTTTTCTTTTTTTTTTTAACTTTATTTATTTATTTATTTTTGGCTGCGTTGGGTCTTCGTTGCTGCGCGTCGGCTTTCTCTAGTTGTGACGAGCGGCGGCTACTCTTCGTTGCAGAGAATGGGCTCTAGGCATGTGGGCTCAGTAGTTGTGGCATGTGGGCTCAGTAGTTGTGGCTCGTGGGCTCAGTAGTTGTGGCTCGTGGGCTCTAGAGCACAGGCTGAGTAGTTGTGGTGCCCGGTCTTAGTTGCTCTGCGGCATGTGAGATCTTCCCGGACCAGGGCTCAAACCCGTGCCCCCTGCATTGGCAGGCGGATTCTTAACCACTGCGCCACCAGGGAAGTCCCCAAAGGTTATTTTTCAAAATGTACAAATATACTCATGAGATGTTTTACTCTTAATATAACCAAGGTCAAGTATCAACTGGGAAGGGAAGAGTCCTCTGGTTTCAAGGACAGAAAAACTAGCCCAAACTAACAGGAAAAGATAGAATTTATTAGCTCAGAACATGAACAGTTAGTGAAGAAATTGGGTTTCAGGCATAGCTGAATACAGCAGCTCAGATGAAATCACAGAGCTCAGTTTCTCCCCATCTCCCTGCTCAACTCTGTCTTCCTCCACGTGACAGCCTCGTCCTCAGTCACAAACTGCCTTCCCAGTTGCAATCTGGCTCTTAGGACCTTTCTCGGTCAAGTCCAGTGGGGAAGGGAAACCCCATCTTTGGAGCTGTCCAGGCAAACCCCTGGGTGTCTCTGATTGGGCCTTGGCTTGAGCCCTCTTCCCACTCCTGGACCAAACCCTGTGGCCAGGAGAATGGTCTTCCCCATGATTCATGGCCAGAACCAACCTAGAGGCTCAGCTCCATGCAAAGCACATGGCTGAAAGTGGGGGTGGGTATTTCCCCCGAAACTTAATTCAAGCAGCTGGAGAAATAGGCAACAGAACAACAGGTGTCCCTGACAGCTCACTTGAAAATGCCTCTCAGCCAACATTCCTAAAATAATGTAGATTCACAACAGGTGGGTTTAACAGAAAAGCTTGTTAGTCATGGCTAAGAAGACCTCTCCTGAGTTTGCCAGCCTAAAACCAGACATAGTTTCTATGAGATTTTTGTTCTTGTTCCTTGACATGCATTAGTTCTTTCAACTCTTCTTTTCTTCTCTTTCTTTCTTTTTTTTTTTTAACCCAAGACAAATCTTTTCGTCAACTAATATTTTCTGAGCACCGATGACAATAACAGTAATAGTTATCACACTTCCTGACTACTTACACATGTATATACGTTATCTCATCTCATCCTTACACTAGCTCATCAGGTCTCAACCAGGGATGATTTTGCCTCCTCAGGGGACATTTGGCAATGCCTGGAGACAGTTTTGGTTGTCACAACTCGAGGGGTGCTTCCGGCATCCAGTGTGCTGGGGTCGTGGATACCACCAAACACCCTCTGGTGCAGAAGACAGTCCCTCCCTCGTAGCAAAGAATGCTCCGGCCCAAAACGTCAATAGCACCAAGGTAGAAAACCCCTTACAAACTCATGATGCTGTCCCCATCCGTATGGATGAAGAAGAATAAAGCTCTGAAAAGCTGAACAACTTGTCCAGGCTTATGCAAGGTCAGAAGGGGTGGGGCTTGGATTTTAATCCAAAGAACTTGCTTTTACCTAGTGATTTCCAATCTTGGAATTGGAACAGTATCCCTCCACCCCCCTCACCCACTCTAAATTCTGGTTCAGTGGGCCAGGGCCCCCAGGAATTGGTATAACAGGGTCACAGGTGATGCTAATGTAATCAGCTAACTGAAGAGCATTTGGAGGCCCCTGCAAGGCACTACACACACCTATGCAACACACAGCAAAGGTGCAACACACAGCTAAGGAAACAGACTCATGGGCAACTATGACATGCGGTGTGATAAATGTATAGTGATGGGCACTTCACTCCTCCAATCTTTGCTCATGCTTTCCTCTGTGCTTGGAAGTCCTTTCTCTCTCTCTTTTCAAGCTGCTCATCCTTCTAGCTCATCTGGAAAACTTGCCTGACCTCCATCTCCATGGTCCTTTTTAGATGCTCTTTCTCTGTGGTCCCATAGCACCCTGAACAGAAGTCTACTGTTCCACTCGCCACATCATACTGTAATTAGTAATTCACTTGGCTTCTCACTCAATAGACTGTAAGCTGCTTGAGGACAGAACCCATATCTATGTACTCTTGTGCAGAGCCTGTGCCTGGCTGTAGGCTATTTGTCTGCTATTACTGCTTGCTATTTGTCTGCTCCAGGTGCTTGCTATTTGTCTATTCCAGGCTCTTGTGCAGAGCCTGTGCCTGGCTGTAGGCTATTTGTCTGCTATTACTGCTTGCTATTTGTCTATTCCAGGTGTCAGCAAACTTCTGTAAAGTGTCAGATAGTAAATATTTTAGGCTTTGCAGGCCATATCTTGTCACAACTCCTTAACTCTGCTGTTGTAGCACAAAAATAGCCATAGAAAATACGTAACAGGTTGAACCTGACTGTGTTCCAATAAAACTTTATTTCCAAAATGAGGCGGTGGGCCAGGTTTGGCTGTGGGCCATAGTTTGCTGACCCCCCCGGTCTGTTATAACAGCCACTCTTCCATTAGTAAGTCCTCACTTTTAGCCATGCGTATTGCTGGTCGACCGTCTCCAAAATACAACTATACTTCCCAGCTACCCCTGCAGCCACATGTGGCCATGTGATTAGATACTAGCCAATGAGATGTAGGTGGAAGCGTTATTTGGGACTGCTTGGAAGGCTGTTTCAGAGGACTGATTCATTTGGGAAGGGCCTCTTTCTGCCCCTGTGCTTTTCCTCCTTCTTCCATCCTACGAAGGGCTCCAGCAGCCGTCCTGGACCATGAGGTGGCTTTGAGGAAGAAGCCACAAGCTATGAGGGAAGAGCAGAAAGATAGGAGCCTGAGTCCCTGATGACACCACGGAGCTGCCACACTCGTCCTGCATGGCCAACGTGTAGTCTTGGACGTAAGAGAGAGAGAAACTTCTGTCTTGCGTAAGCCACCACATGTGTTTCTATTACTATACGCAGCAGAACCTAATCTTATCTGTGTGCTAACCTGTGGAAACACTCAACAAATACTTGACGAGTAAAAGGAATGCCCAAAGCATGAGGGAGCACCCTTGGGGAAATTAATTCTGCCGGGGGTGGCTGGGGAGTCATGGAAACACACAAACACCACGGCCTCCTCAGCCTTTTCCGAGGTTAAGCCCGCAGATGACTCAAGTGTCTGGCCAGTTCCTCCTGCTGCCTTTCTTTCTTCCTCCCCACAAGGGACTTTCCTTTTTTTTTTTTTTTTTTTTTGCGGTACGCGGGCCTCTTGCGCAGGCTCCGGACGCGTAGGCTCAGCTGCTCCACGGCATGTGGGATCTTCCCAGACCGGGGCACGAACCCGTGTCCCCTGCATCGGCAGGCGGACTCTCAACCACTGCGCCACCAGGGAAGCCCGGGACTTTCCTTTTATAGTACCTGCCATCAACTACTTTATCTTCTGGGGCATCCTTCCCCACCAAGATTATCTGCTGCAGAGAATTCCATTTCCTACAAGGGAAAGCGCTGTTCCTCGTTGTTGGAACGGGGGTTTTACTACTAAACACCAAGGGGACACGGTGGGAGAATCCCCAAAATAGCAAAAAGAGCAGTGTCTAATAGACTGAGGAAATGTAACAGTCCTTATGTCATGATATGTTTGCCTTACAAGTCAGTACTTGAGTGGCATAGAGGGAAAAGCCTGACTTTGCCGTTGGGCAACCTTGAACTTGAATAGTGATTCAGTCACTTAGCAGTGTGACATTGGCCAAGTCATGTCCTTTCCCTGAGCGTCAGTTTCCCCAACTACAAAGTAAATCAATAGTAACGTTCTTACAGTGATCTCGTGAAAATTAAATAATGAAAGAGTGCCTAGCTTAAAGAAGGGGTCAAAATTATAGTTCAGAGACATCTCTCTGTCTGCAAATCAGACAGAGGTGACGGGATGATAATTGGATTTGGGTGGATCCCCTGCTCCGGCTTTGGAAGGGCAAAATCTTCCAGTCTTCAGACTGAACACTTCCTTCCTTTCCTCTCTTCTGAGCCTCTCCCCACACAATTGTACTTCCTTTTTACCCACTACCCTACTTTAAAGCAATAGTAGAATGACCCTTGCATCAGTAAAAATCCAATTTTTTTCCCAACATTATTTCAGCCCCAACGAAGTCCCACATGAACATCCAGTGCCCCAAGGACACTCGCAATGTCACACTGGGCCACACTTTCACTGTGGCCTTGACACGTCTCCAACTGAATAAGTGGTCACAGGACACTTCAAACCTGGAGGCCCTTTCCATAACGGTGGCTTACAAATGCAAAATAGTCCACATCCCCGGAGATGTCTGAAAAAGTTATTACTGCCATGCCGGGGAAATGAACAACCCAAAAAAAGCTGCCAGCAGCGAACAGGATCCCGCGGTATTCAGTGTGTGCGAATTGGGTTCTTGGAGCAGCTGTTCGTGAGGCTGTAAACTTAGCACCGCTTCCTGTAAATGGTGTCAAGGAGAAGCGGGTGAGCTCCGGAGAGAGGGTAAGAGAAGGGGACCCCCAGGTGAGGGCTCTTTGGAAGCGTTCATGACAGAGTCACTCATTGGGAAATAAAAACAACACACCCAAAGGGAAAGAGGAGTGAATTACGGATATAGATCTGGGTGGGAGAGAAGCAAGTGATCTTTTTTTTTCTAGCACCTGTTGAAACAAATGTTCCTTTTCATCCTATAGGACATCCAAATATAACAAAAGATATGATTAGACATCAGGTAAATACAAACAAAAGTCTGGTGGGGGCAGGGTAAACAACTCTGTGTGTGTAGTAAAGCCTTTCTCTTTGGTGGTTAATGATAACTGGGGGTGGGGGGCGGGGAAATGGGATCAGCTCGATCGGGGACACTGAACAGTATTAACTTCCTGTGTATATGGGATGTTGTGTTAGGCCCTGTACAGATTAGATAGAAGCCATTCATTCATTCTGTAAAGACCAGTTTATGTACTAAGCACTGAGGTAGGTGCCGGGAATTCAGTGGGGCGCAGGCAGCCCTGGCCTCTTACCACATGCAACTGATGTTGCAGAGGGTGGACTTGTAGTGGTGAGGTTCAAATTGACCGTGAAGGGACTTCCCTGGTGGTCCAGTGGGTGGGATTCCACGCTCTCAGTGCAGGGGGCCTGGGTGTGATCCCTGGTTAGGGAGCTGGATCCCACGTGCATGCCGCAACTAATAAGTCTGCCTCACCTGGAACCTGGTGCAGCCTAAATAAATAAATAAATATTCAAGTTGCCTGTGAAGAGTCCTGGTTCCGTCACACCAGCTGCATGATCTTGGACAAGGTTACCTAACCCTGCCGTACCTCAGTTTCCCCATCTGCAAAAAGGAGATGCTACTAGCATTCACCTCATGGGGTCAGGGAAAGGCTTAAATAAGATAATACCCATGAAGTACTCAGAAAAGTGCCTGCCATTCAGTATGTTTTAGCTGTGGCTGTTGTTATTATGACTGCTGGACAGAGGGGCTGAGCAGGCCTGCCTTGAGCAAGGAATGACAAATGCCCTGGGAACTAGGAAGGAGACTGGTAGGGCTGCATGTATTGGAAACACTTACCAAGAGAAACTAATCTCAGAGCTGGATGTGCAGTTGGTGGCAGAGCCTAGACTAGGACCCAGGCTCCTGTGTTCTGATCTAGCGTCTTTTGTCCTGATGGAAACTTACCGCAAACACAACTACAATGGGACTCTGGTCCTCAGACTAAAATATAAAAGCCAGTGCCCCACTGTAACAGACATTAGTATCACCTATAGCATGGCCAAGCAGAACAAGGGTTTACAGAGGCAAATGGCAACCGGAATTAAAAATCAATGGCAAACTCTAGAGTCCAGTGGACCAGGGCTTACACCCCAGCTCCACCACTTAACTAGTTTCATGAACATGAGCAAACTACTTGGCTTCTCCTAACCTTGGTTCCTTTCCCTGTTAAGTGAGGTTAGTGATAGAACCCACATTCCACATTTTGGGGTTATTGTGAGGGCTGGATATTCAAAAAATAACAGCCTTCGTTGCTGCTGCTGTTGTTTAATCTTAGGTCCAATTTGCTGTGGGCATTTATTAATCATTCAGTTTTTTGTTATGTCTGCAAATTGGGATCATACCATACATACTGTTCTGCAACTTGCTTTTACACTTAGTATTTTTTCAAGCTAGTGCTAATAGATAGACTAGATAGACTTCATCTTTTTAACGTAACAGCATCTCAGAGACTGCATAATCGTGCCTTCTAAATGCATTTGTGCTTTGCAACGCACAACAGCAGCTGCAAATATTTGAAGGGAGTGGTATGTGTACGAATGAGCCATATTCTATCTTTGATTTATACCTTGGGAATAAACCAAGACCAACCAAATGAGAAAAGCAAAGGCTATTTATTTTGAGCTTACAATAGCAAGGGAGTCGGCCGCTGTCACTTGCATTTTGGCAGAGACTCAAAGGCAGGCAGAGGAGTGGGAGAGGTTTCTAGCGGAAGGAATGGAGGGCTTCAGTTGGGCCCTGATTGGAGGCTGTTGGCTTGGGGAATCTCCAAGCTAACTAGAAGCCGGGTATCCTACTTGTTAGGGGATACATATGTGGTTTTCTCTGCTTGGAAGCAGGGGCAAAAATTAGGTAGGCTGTTATGAAGCCCTGGACGTTTGGGGCTGATTTTTACAGAATTATTGTTTAGCTTCCTGGATTATCACTGGAGATTGCAATCTGGCTTCCTGCAAAAGCTTGACTTAGAGCAGGCTGGCTACCTGAGTCATATATTATAGATAAAGGGTTAGGTTCCTGGGCAGGTTGCGGGTCAAAGTTCTGTTTTTTTATATGACCTGACCATTGTCTGTTTATATTTTGTCTCTCAATACATAAAGCTTGGTGGTCCATAGGGATGTATGGACCCCTTGCAGTAAATTCACAGCCCACAAAAGGAATCCATTGCTCTAAAATATCAGAAAATAGTGCTGGCACGTATCCTGGGACTTAGGTGCCTTTTTGTGGGTAGCAGTATTATCTATACCTTTGTATACCCAAAGGGCCCGGTGTTTCCCAGGCTTGGAGCAGAGTTCTCAGTCGGTGTGCCCTTCTCTCCTGGGTAAGAGTTCAACAAGGTGGTTTTAGCTGTGGTGCTCTGGGGAGATGGTTCCGTGTGCCGTGAGAAGAGACTTTGAATTAGAAGCCCTGGGCTCTGGTGCCACTTCTATCACTTCCTAGCCCTGTGCCTTTGGGAACTCAATAGCTCCAAATCTGCTTCCACTTCTGGAGCCCGAGTCCAACTTAGTTCTTTCACAGCCATCTTCCTGGCAACACTATTTGTGAAAATGCTGCATAAACTGTGTAGAGTTATGCAAACGTAAGTGAATAGTATCCGGATGATAGAAATGTTATTGCCTGAAATCATGCTTCCAGCATTTTAAGGAATCCATTAATGGGATTCTTTAAAAAAAAAAAAAAATTATTTTTTCCCTTGGCATTGTTCTCAGCCAGGTTACAACGTGGAGTCTTACTTGATCAGCTATTAGGTCTTTAAAGTGGCACACAATTTTCAAGGGAGTTATTCAGTTAATTATTTCTGTCATACCTACAATGTCCCCTTGGATTGTCTGCTTCTGGAAACCATGGCAGCTGGAGGAGGGGCCCTAGCAAACACCCTGCTCATCCTCCAAACAGATCAAATGGCCTCTGGGGAAAGCCCTATTAATGGCCAAACGAATTAGTAGCAAGCTGGAAAAAAAGAGAGAGCCAAACAGGTTACCAACACAATTGACCTTCCTTTTACACAAGGAGGTGGTCCAGTAATGCAGCTAAATGGGATTGCTACAATCAAAATGGGGGTGGGGAGGGGGAGAGATTGCTATTTAAAGGCCCCCCGGGGGGAATTACTTGATAAAGGATCTTTCCATTTTCATGAATGAGGCCCCTGATAGAACTGCTTTTTCTAAAGTTGACTCTTTATAATCCAATTTTCAAATCATTATTTTTATGTATTGTAATATATGCTAAAGTATAAACAGAAATTATAGAATAGAACATATAAATATATGCATATAACATGGTATATTCTGTATAACATATAGAATACAATTTCTATAATAATAACAGTTATTGAGACACAGTGGTGAAAAAGTACGTGAATTGTATGGCTATTTACATTTCTCCTCTGGGAGATAATGTTTAAGGAAAGGTAGTGCCTGTTTATAAGTCCTTAAGAAATTCATTTCAACAAGGGGAAAAGATTTCAACTCAGGGTAAAGGAGATATTTCAAGTAGTTATGATCAACAAGGGAAGGGGTTGCCATCTGCAGTATTAAGCTCCCTGTCAGAAACATTTAGATTATGGGAACAACCATGTGGAAATCTATTTTCATTTGAAGATTGGGTTTGAATTTGTTCTGGAAAAGTCAGATAGGAGGCCTCTACGCGAAGTATGAGATGGGCAGGCCTCTCCTACTTCAATAAGTTGAGGTTAAAATTGCTTTAGGGTAAAATAAATAAAAACAATGGGCGGGGAGGGGGAGGTGGGGGAAGGAAGTGTCCCAGTTGCGGGGGGATGATGGGTAGCTCTTACCCTGCTTTTTCCACTGATGGGAGACTCCCAACAGTTTGCATTTATGTGTACATCCAGGTGGGGGGAGGGGAAGCATTAAGCATCTTCTGAGAAGTCACTTTCTTCTTTCACTGAGTCACTGCCTGGAGCAAACAGCACACATTCCTTCTCTAATCTCTTTTTCTAGCTGTTTGCCAAACAGAAACAGACACATACCCGCAGAGACAGACATTTACACCTATATCTAAAGCAGACACAGAATCCAGAGAGAGCCTAAATTCAGTCCTGGATTCACATGGAAGACACCTTTAACCTCACCTGGAAGGGACCAACTCTCCTTTTACAAATGGGGACGGTGAAGCCTAGAGAGGATCTGTGACTCCCCCCAGGATCACAAAGTCCTTTCTTCTGGCTCTATATCCTGCTGGGCACCAGTGGGGAGATTACTACAGAGCATCATTCCTGCCTTGAGGACAGGGAGTCAGGGGGTGTTGTGCTCATTAGTTGGGTAATGCTTGCCACCACTTTTGAAGCTGCTGGATAGGATCTTACTCTTTGCAAATGAAATGTTTCCCTGCACACAACCTGTTTTCACTTGTTGCCCATGGCCACTGGCCACTTGGGCCTGCAAAGATTGCTACCGAGCTCCAGCTCACAAGCATACATTTGCTCACAAGCTTCAGAAAATAGGAGGGTTGCGTCTGGTTCTTATTATTAAAAGCAAACAAACCCATTATTAAAAGTAAACAGGCAGAACTGTTTTGCAACGATTGATTAAATGTGTCCTGGCTGAAATTCACCCCTGTTACCCCAAACAAAGCCTCTCATTGAACATCTAAAGGGGGAATGCCAGCAATGTTCTTGTTAAGAAGAGCGCTCCCCACTTCTGAGTACCTGTTACAGGTTAGGCTCAAGAAGCACATTATCTCTAATCTTTAAGATTTAAAAGTGGGCATTATAGTTTGCATTTTGCCAGTGATGGTACGGGAAGGTCAAGTAATTTGTTCATGGACACAGCTGAAATACAAAGCCATGAGGATCTGAACTTGAATCTCTATGACTCCAAAACCCTCACCCATTCCATCCTGGCATGTTGCCCCATTAAAGACAGGTCTCCTGTGCTCCTGTTTTTGCTGCTGATTTCAAAGAAAAGCTCAAGACATAGGAGAAGGAAGCTTGCGTCTGCCCTGGCAAAACCTCCTGAAATTGCAGGCATGCTTGTGGGGTTGCAGGGGAGAGGGAGCCCTGCGCCACCTAGGTCACTTAAATATGTGAAGTGGGTGGAGCAAAGACTGTTGATGCTAAGTTCCTGGTGCTCAGTATCTTGTCCCCATGCCTGCCTAATTCTTATGCCACTTTACGTACTCTGCTGTCCAAACAAATCAGAATGCAGCTTTACAGGTCCAGGATCTTGGCCTTGCCAGTGAATCTAGAGTTAACTGACTCTTGGTGATAGACTCCCACTAACCAAACTTATAAGAGACAGATGTATAGATAGAATGTTAATTGGCTACAGTAGAATTCTGTTTACCTAGGAGTCTTAGTGCAAGAAGCATTTCAGCAATGGGATTATTCTAAAATAAGTTTTAAAATCTCTAAAATTATTCTATTGGAAGACTTGGGAAACAATTTGTTATGAGTGCAATGCTGAGTAATAGATTTACCACACCACCAATGACTAGTTGGGGATGACAAAGCAGGCAAATATCTTGATGTGGACGGATGGCGTTACTGTTATAAAGAGACAGTGACTCCATCAGAGCTACTTCATGTTGTGAAAAAACCTTACGAATATATGGAGTAAAAAAAATCCATTTACTGGGAAACAGTCAGACAATTCTTCAAAAGCTTACAAATAGATTTTCCATATGACCCAGCAGTTCCACTATAGGTAGATGCCCAGGAGAATTGAAAACATCTGTCCACATAAAAACTTGTTCACAATTGTTCACAGTATCTTTATTCATAACAGCCAATAGGTGGAAACAATTCCAATGTCCGTGAATTGATGAATGAATAAACAAAAGTGGTATATCCACATAATGGAATATTATTCTGCCATCAAAAGGGATGAAGTACTGACACGTGCTAGGACATGGATGAACCTTGAAAACATTATGCTACATGAAAGAAGCCAGACATAAGAGCCACATATTTTATGATTCCATTTGTATGAAATGTCCAGAATAGGCAAATCTATAGAGACAAAAAAGTAGATTAGTGTTTGCCTAGGCTGGGGCTGGGGAAGTTGGGGGGAAACGGGGAGTGATGCTAATGGGTAGAGAGTGACTTTGAGGGATGATGAAAATGTTCTAAACTTGGTTGTAGTGAAGGTTGCACTGCTCTGTAAATAAAATAAAAATCAGGAAATTTTATACTTGAAAAGGGTGCATTTTATGGTATGTGAATAATAAAGCTATTTTTAAAGAAATTTACTGCTAAGCAGGAGTTGCTCATCCTGCGTCCCTTCTATTGCTCTCCCCACCCCGATTCACTCTCCATCCTTCCCTACTCTGCTTGCTCCCCAGGAAGCTGTTGCTATGGATTGTACCAACAAGCTCCTTTATGCAAGGGATCAAATAATTTATTGTCTAAACTGGAACACTTTTGAGAAAGAAGAATGGAGATGA
The DNA here is from genome assembly GCF_002837175.3 of Physeter macrocephalus. Classification (NCBI taxonomy): domain Eukaryota; kingdom Metazoa; phylum Chordata; class Mammalia; order Artiodactyla; family Physeteridae; genus Physeter; species Physeter macrocephalus. The sequence goes on from NC_041228.1 coordinate 14,509,137, forward strand.
ACAAACTCTCTTGGGCAAACCAGAGGTCCTGGTTCTGTTGGGCTGTGGTCCCTGCAGTGCAGATTGGCTGCATCACTCTACTGAGGGCCACAGCTCCTGCCAGGTGGCCCTCTCCATGCTGCTGCCTCTCTGGGTTCCAGGCTCCACCCCTCTCCTTGCCCTGCAGTCCCAGGGGTGGCAATGGCATGCTGCCTTGGCCCCCTGCCCTCGTACTGCACAGTCCCACTGGTTTCCTTAAACCCTGCCCGTGGCTCTTTCTTAAACTTCCTCCACTTTCAGTTGCAGTGGGCCATCTGTTTCCTGCCAGTACCCTACCCATACAAAACTCCAGATAAACAGCCTGAAAGAGAAATTTGACACGGAAAAGTGTGGTCAGCCCAGTGACACCGCTAGATCTCTTCCAAAGAGCCGTTGCACCAACCTTCCTTCAGTTTCTGCAGATGTTTGTTAATCCTGACAGTAAGTTCTGATAATAAGTGATTTTACTACACCCTCCAGCAACAAGGATGTTCCAGTAAATACGATTTTATTCTTATTATTATTGTAAGGTTGTTTTTTTTTTTTTAACCACTGTGAAGGAAATGAGGATACAGCAGAAATTACAATTTTCAGTATGAGAATATATATTCATTGGGTTTATCTTGCTCAGAATGTGCTGTACTACCTAAATCTGAGGATTTATGTATTTCATCAACTCTGGAGAATTCTCAGCCAATATCTCTTGGAATATCTGTTCTCTCCTCTCCCACCCGCTTCTCTAACAATAAGCTTTATTCTCCTTGTGTCCTAGTCTCCTAACCTCTCTTTTCTATTTTCGACTCCTTTATTTCTGTGTGCTTTCTTCTGATCTTTCTGATCAAAAATTCTCTTTTCCGGCTTCCCTGGTGGCGCAGTGGTTGAGAGTCCGCCTGCCGATGCAGGGGACACGGGATCGTGCCCCGGTCCGGGAAGATCCCACATGCCGCGGAGCGGCTGGGCCCGTGAGCCATGGCCGCTGAGCCTGCGCGTCCGGAGCCTGTGCTCCGCAGCAGGAGAGGCCACAACGGTGAGAGGCCCGCATACCGCAAAAAAAAAAAATTCTCTTTTCAGCTCTGTATCTATTCGGCTTCCTAACCTATCCATACAAAGTTCAAATACATGTGGTAATTTCAATGATTATATTTTTCATTGCTAGGCAGTCAATTTAATATTTTTCACAGTGCTTTTTCTCTTTTCACAGTGTGTTGTGTTTTTGTTTCTGTCCATATTTTAATCATTTTAAGTATACTTATCTCTATCAGACCTTTGGATTATCTTTAACTCTTGTGGGTTAAATCCTGCTATTAATTGTGTGTGCTGACTCTTGATCATGATGAATAGACTGTTTCTGTATATAATTTATAGTTTTGAATTGTGAACTCATTTCAGGGCCTTTATCTGTGGGATTTCCTATGAGGACTTGATTGAAAGTGGGTCCCCTCAGAGCCATTTCTCTTTTGCTTCTGCCGGTTACCAAGGATTATTTTAGGCCAGTAACAAGTTTTCACATTAATTCTTATCTTGGGCATTTTGGATCTGTTCAAGGTAAAGCAATTTCAAACTCCAAACACAGGTGTGGTACAGGCCTCTGGTTACACATTCTCAGGGTATGCTTTTAGCCCCCTACCAGAACCTGGACCAAAGCTATCACACTTTGTATCGGCTGCCTGTCCTGCTAGGCACATTGCTTCCTGGCCCACCCGTCCTTGAAACTGTATGATCATGGGGGGTGGGAGTGTCCTGACTCTGCGAGGGGGCTCTGAGCTATGTGTCCTCCATACATGGGTTCAGGGCCTCTTTTTCTGATCCCCCTTTGTGGGTGAACACCCAGGCCCCTGGATTACTGAAACCAAGGACTCCTTCCTGGACAATCGAGGCATCAGCTTTCACATATTCTCTGCTGGTTGTAAGCTTCTTCTTTGCTTCTGGCCCCTGAGGATTTCCCTTCTTCCTTGCGAGCTCTGCCATGTATTTTAAAGAATTCTGGTTATATTTTACCTAGTTTGTCTTCATGGCTGTAGCAGGACGGGGTTTCATGTTATAGAATCTGCCTCTGTGAAAACTGGAAGTCCCCCCCTTTTTTTTTTTTTGTGGTATGCGGGCCTCTCACTGTTGTGGCCTCTCCCGTTGCGGAGCACAGGCTCCGGACGCGCAGGCTCAGCGGCCATGGCTCACGGGCCCAGCCGCTCC
>NC_041228.1:14511354-14538587 GCF_002837175.3 Physeter macrocephalus
CTGCATCGGCAGGCGGACGCGCAACCACTGCGCCACCAGGGAGGCCCCGGAAGTCCCCTTTTTAGCCTGTTTACATCACAAAATGTTGGGTTTTGTGTAATGTGTAATATTTTCCATTTCTAGGTCAACTCAGATTCCTCTGATTGATTAGAAATAACTAGATGGTTTTCAATGGCTTCGCATGGTGTGTTAAAAGTAGGGTTTTCTCAAATAATATGCTTTCCATTTCTTTTACTGCTACTCTAACCAGAACTCATATCTTACATACAAAATGTTCTTTTTTCTCATCGGACTTGTATTGAACAGTAAAAGCTAAGCTTCAGAAGAGGAAGAGATCAGGCCCTGGACGGTCTTGTTCTACAATTTGCAATGGGGAGATCTGCTCCCCGGGAGCACCATTCTCAATATCTAGGTAACTCTGAAGCCAAGTTAGTAGTCAGCTGGCAATTTGGGAGAATATAAATAAAGAGAAGGATATCAGAGGCTCCTGGGAGGACTAGTGTGTCTTGGCTCAGAGTAGATGCTTAAGAAACATCTCAAGGGGACTTCCCTGGTGGTCCAGTGGTTGAGACTCCGTGCTTCCACTGCAGGGGCACGGGTGCGATCCCTGGTCGGGGAACTAGGATCCCGCATGATGCGGGGCCCACAAAACAAAACAAAACAGGAACTCGCTGAACCATCCCTACCCCAGTGCTGGGCAGATGCCCTCTCCTGGTAACCTGGAATCATCAGGTAGGGTCTCCCTTCCTGTACAGCCCCAGAGAAACAAAAATGCTTACACCTTCTTTCCCTTTTTCATATCTTCCCTGTGAACCAAACCCAATATTTGATTCCCATGATCAGAAGCTGCAAACTGGTCTCTAGAGGAGTTTCTAAAAACAGGGAAATTTTAAAATATTTTGATCTGGGGAAACTTCACATCGTGATCCAAGGTTTCAGCCCCTCTGGAAGGATTGGAACATGTGGCAAAGAAGGGCCCACATTCCCATTTGGCCTTGGACTGGGGAGCAGCTGGCCCTTGGAGGGGAACTTGCTCTTCAGATCTTGACAGTCTCCCTTGCCCCCTGTGAACGTACACCTGGCCTGATTCACACAGGTACGCTGCCTGACCCCCACGGGTACGAGCCTGTGACCCGGCTGTTCCAGCATTACTTGGACCTGGCAACCAATCTGTTCATGAGGTGATACCTTCTTTGATTAGTTTCCTGCCCCAGTGACACATTCTGCACACTGAGGTTATACTTGGGTGTGTCCCAGGCCACCATCCACAAACACATCCCAAACATCTCAAGGTGAGTCATTGCCACAGATATTATTTGTTGATTCTTGCTAGTTTCATTTTCAAAAGGGGCTGTCTCTAAATTTGAGACACTTTTTAATATACTGACAACTCCCCAATTTTTTAAGGGATTTAGTGGCTCTGGGCTCATAAAGAATTCTGCTTAGGGGTCATGAGAGTGAGCTTAAACCAATTTTATTTCATAGATGAGCCGTGGTAATGATGAATACATGTTAATAGCTAACATTTATTGAGTACTTACTGTGTGCCAAGTACTAGACTAAGTAATCCCATTCAGGCCTCACACAGCTTTAAGTGCTTATATTTCCATGATCTATTTTACAGATGAAGAAACTGAGGCACAGAGAGCTGGGGCGAGGATGAGTCAGAATTCAAACCCAGGCAGCCTGACTCTGAGTCTACCCACTCGACTACCTTGCACAGCTGCCTCTAATGTAAAGACCCCCTCACGAGGGTCAGGGGTTTCACAGACATTGCCTGAAGTCTCATAGCAACCTGGGGGCTTCACACAGCAACCTGGCCACATTAGAATCAGCTGAGAAGCCTTTAAACCATACCCAGGCATGGAGCAAATACCATAATGGGTTACCGTTTGGGAACTCTAATGAAGAGTAATGGAAAAGCTCTGCGCTATTCTTGTAGTGTTCCTGTTCATCTGAAATTTCATCAAAATAAAACAAAGTGAAAGTAAATAAAGAATGTAGTAGGACAATATTAGCTGACCTGAAGGGATTTCTACAGGAATTGTTGATAGCAAGAGGTGTTAATAAAAGTGTTAATAACAAGATCCAGAAACGTATGTGTGATGTGATCCCATCTGTGTAAAGCAAACAGTGACAAAATACACACAGGCGCGCCTATATATCCGTACAGGACGATGGAATGGAATATGTATGATACATTTAAAAAATTCTGTATCTCAGTCCCCAGAGATTCTACTTTAATTATTTAAGGGGAGGACCTGGGCATGGGTATCTTCTTTGCAATTTCCTTAGATCAGGTTTCTTAAATTTGCTGCACATTAGACTCATCTGGGAGGCTTCAAAAAGTCCTGCAGTCCAGGCCACAGACCAATTAAATCAGGCTTCCAGGGAGTGAAGCCCAGTTGTGGGTGTTTTAATATTCCCCCAGGGCATGTCATTTGCCAAGTCTGAGAACCAGGTAGGGCCCTCCTGAAGCCAGGGCTGAGAATCGCTTCCCGGAGGTAAGGGAACTCTGGTGTGCAGCATTACTATGTGATAGGCAGTTGACGTCCATTTCAGTCCCCGGAACAGCCCATGGGTTAGGAACCGGTTCCCCAGGAGGCTGGCTCCAGAGATCAAATAGCCTCCCCAAGGTCACAGGGCTGGGAGATGGTGGTGGGCATCCTGATCTACTGTCCACAAGGAAGGTGATGGGAGCTGCTTCGGGAAGGTGTCATCGCCTCCCAAAATCTCCTTCCCAAGATCATGCGAGTTGAAATTCCTTTAGTAAAGATTCATTACTTTGGGTTCCTCCACCTGAGAGCTATTAAAAAACAAAGCAAATACTCCTGGGAAGAATTGCATGTTAATAAAATCTTTTTTTTTCCTTTTTAAATTTATTTAATTATTTTTGGCCGCATTGGGTCTCGGTTGCTGCGCGTGGGCTTTCTCTTGTTGCGGCGAGCGGGGGCTACTCATTGTTGCGGTGCACGGGCTTCTCATTGTGGTGGCTGGTGGTTTCTCTTGTTGCAGAGCACGGGCTCTAGGCATGTGGGCTTCAGGAGTTGTGGCACTTGGGCTCAGTAGTTGTGGCTCACGGGCTCTAGAGCACAGGCTCAGTAGTTGTGGTGCCCGGGCTTAGTTGCTCTGCAACATGTGGGATCTTCCCGGACCAGGGCTCGAACCCGTGTACCCTGCATTGGTAGGCAGATTCTTAACCACTGCGCCACCAGGGAAGTCCCTGTTAATCGAATCTTGATGTCTGCCCAGTGAGTGCTGGGTGTTTCGAAAGGAGGAAAAGTTAGAGAGATGCTCAAACATGGGGAAAGAATGTAATGTAGGGGCTGTGAATCTGACCTTGTCATTTTTCTGCTCAAAATCCCTCCATTCACCGGACTCACTGTTAAAAACGCCAAGTGTCATCCCACCTCTAGGCCTTTCCTGCCTCGTGGAACACTCCCAGACTCCCCCTCAAGGTGGTTTTGGACACTTCACTTACTCATGAAAGAGAAGGGCCTGCCTCTCAGGCCCGAGGCCAGTGTAAAGCCAAAGAATAAGGAGGCAAGAGAGGTGAGCTTTGGCAAGCATTGCTAGGGTTGGGGGTTTGGGGCATCTAAACGCAGGCATGTGGCAGGAAAGCAGGACACAGCATCCTTGGGCTAAGGCATGGGGCCCCTATCCCAGGAGGGTTGGAGATTGGGTAGAAGGGACACCTCAGGCATGGGAGTCAGAAAACCAGAGTTAGAGTTCTGCCTGTCACTTTCCAACAGTAAAATGAAGGCTAGGATGACACCCTCCTTCTCAAGGCTGTGGGGAGGGTTAGATATAATACAGGTAAAACACCTAGACTGTATACAGTAGGCCCTTAGCAACGTCAGTGGGACAGCATGCCAAAATTATAGGCTTGCGTCATGCGCTCTAGGAGCAGGGCTGGAATGAACTTTGACCTGGTCCCTACATCTTTTAAAAATTTTATTTCATTGTGATAAGAACACAACATTTGACCTACCCTCTTGACAAATTTTAAAGTATGCAATATGGCATTGTTAATTATAAGCACAATGTTGTACAGCAGATCTCTAGAACTTGTTCATCTTGTGTAATTAAGACTTCATGACCACTGATTAGAAATTCCCCTGTCCCCTCACCCCCAGCTCCTGGTGACCAGCATTCTACTCTCTCTGATTCTGTGAGCTTGACTATTTTAAATACTTCATATAAGTGGAATCGTGCAGTATTTGTCCTGTGACTGGCTCATTTCACTTAGCATAATGTCCTCAAGATTCATCCACGTTGTTCTATACCACAGGATTTCCTTCTTTTTTAAGGCTAATATATCATTGTATGTACAGACCACATTTTCTTTATCCATTCATCTGCCATGGATGTTTAGGTTGTTCCCACATCTTGGGTATTGTGAATCGTGCTGCAATGAATCTATTTCTGTTGATGAGATTTATTGAGTGCTTTTTACTATAGGCCAGGAACTGGTATAAGTGCTTTATATATATTTGTGCAGGGAAAACTCACAACAACCCTATGAGGTAGATGCTATCTTTATCCCAATTTACAGATGAAGAAACTGAGGCCCACTTAGTATCGGCCATACCGTTAGCGGTTTTTTTGTGTGTGTGTTTTTTTTGCGGTACGCGGGCCTCTCACTGCTGTGGCCTCTCACTGCTGTGGCCTCTCCCGTTGCGGAGCACAGGCTCCAGATGCGCAGGCTCAGCGGCCATGGCTCACGGGCCCAGCCGCTCCGCGGCATGTGGGATCTTCCCGGACCGGGGCACGAACCTGTGTCCCCTGCATCGGCAGGCGGATTCTCAACCATTGTGCCACCAGGGAAGCCCTCCGTTAGTGGGTTTTAAACTGGGGTTTGAACCCAGGCCATTTGGCTCTACAAGCAGTGATCCTGATCACTATAATACCGAGAGTATTAAAATCATAATAATGATAATAATTAAGAGCAAACTATGTGTCAAGCACTGTTACTGGTGCGGTGAAGATGAGACTTATGCATCCAAATGACCAGCAGGGTTGCCCAAGAGAACAGTTAATTCCAGAAGTAACACTCTTCATGATTTGGAGAAGAGGGATGGAGAGGTGGGTTGTGGTTAAGAGTGGGGCAGAGTGGCCCAGGGGAAAGTTATCTTCCACAGCTGTGATATTTAGCTCCATGCATCTCTTTGGTTCGTGCAGTTTTCAAAGCCAGACCTTTTCCTATTACGGAGTCTGATACAAGTCTATACAGCCTTTTGCACATGGTTTCTTTCGTTACTACCCCCAGCTATTCCCCTTTGTCCTGCTTTGTGCTTCAAAGGGTCAGCTGGTCCCCAAACAGGTGCTGGTTTTTCAATGTCCTTTTTAAAGGGTCATACAAAATAAGCCAGCATCACAGTGTACACTATACCTCCTTGGTCTGTACTTGTTTTAACAGCTCTAGATTGCATTGGATTTGGGGGTAGTAGCAGTGTACCAGGGATTTATTGGGTTGCAGACACCTAAATACCTAAGCTTTTTCTTTTGTTCTAAAACCACATGCTGTGAAGCTAAGTCGTCTGCACCCTGTGTTTGGGAAGTTGTTTTAAGATGGGTCTGGGACATAAGCACGATGAGTTTTGGGAGAAGATTAGCACTTCTTGTGGTCTAGCAGCAAGAAGTAAAACCAGGACCAGCTTGTTGTACTTTATCTGGTGGATCTGGATTAGTTCCAGGCAGCCAGTGGCTGGAAAATTCTTGAGAACTGGGTCTCACTCCTCCCAGTCTCATCAGAATAAGGAGACACTAGCACAGAACCTGGTCAAGGGAAAAGCCCAGAGTTGGGGGCTTATGTTTTAATGTCTTCAAAAAGCTGCTCATTTGATTCCCCTCCTCCTTGCCTATTTGATGTTGATCTAAATGAGATCCGGCTGTGCAGTTAGGCGGTGGAGCTGGGAAAATAAGCCACCAGCCCCCAAATCAACCTGGGCCCATTTGTGCTATTTTCAGGTTAAACCTCCCAACAGGGCTCTCTGTAGTGACACCACCACCCGATGCCCTCAGCGCGCCTGAAAAACAACCGTCCAAGTCACGGGCAGTCAGCAATCTCCATAAACTGACGAACAGTACACGGAAGCTCTAACGCCATTTATTTCGCAATGGCAAAATCAATCCACTTTCCCAGCATCCTGCAACTTTATTGAACTCGGCATCCCGCTGCGGGCTACGTCGTCTAACTCTCCTTAATTACATATTTGGCTGTTTGCAGTCGTGACTCGGCGCTGCAGTCCTGATATCAGAGAACGGGCCTCTTCTCAGAAGCCTGCAGTAGTAGCGGCAGCAGCGGTAGTTTTCCCGCCCTACCGAGCGCTCCCTAGTTGCGAGGTACTGTGCTAAGGGAGCCACCGTGCAAGTCCCGGGGGTCGGCGGCTGCACCCTCCGCGCTGGGCGCTCGCAGCCATTGTGGGGTGGGCGCTCGCCCAGCCGCGTGCTGACACGCCCTCTCGGCTCAGCGACCCGCGGCCAAGGGATTGGGGGGGTGCTCGCGGAGGAGGCTCGCGCGGGTGTTGGATCCTCCCCGCACCGCCCGCGCGCCCGCCTGCTCCTCTCTGCAGCCTGCGCCCCACGCGCCTCGCGGGCACGCGCTCCTTGCCCCGCCCGCGTGCGGCGGCCGCACGGCCCCGGGCGCGCGCCCTCCCCGTGCCTCCGCGGCGGACGCACGGCCGCGAGCGCGCGTGCGCCCCCGCGAACGTCCCCGGGAGCCGAGCAGGAGCGAGCGCCGGGGCCGGGTGCGCAGGACTGAAAAGGAGGCGGCGGCCGCGGCTGCGAGCAACAGATCCGGGCTCCGCGAGCAGACCCACTCTGCTGTTGGGCGATTTTTTTGTTTGTTTGTTTAATTTCAAAAACGTTTATTAAATTAGTAAATCTTGCATTTTTAAATGGCGCTGGCCCTGGGTCAGCGGGTGGTTTTCTCAGCTTCAAGATGGGCTTTGCCGTTTCTGTCGGCACCAGTGGTGGCCTGATTGTCAGTCTTCTCCGGGCATTTTTAAGGCCAGGAGCTGAGCGCTGCATGTAGGCGCCCTACAGAGCGGTTTGGCTTCTTAAATTATTATTCTTATTTTGGGCAGAGAACAGTCGATTCTCGGGCATTTCGCTCTCTTTGGAGAAGAGGCTGCGAGTCGGCGGTGGGTCGCTCGGAGGCTGAAATTCCTCCCGGGGTGAGCGATCCTCGGCCCCGCGCACAGTCCAGGCAGCCCCGAGAGTGTCTCCTGTCCCTGACGACGCCGGGAAAATGGAGGCTGTGATTGAGAAGGAATGCAGCGCGCTCGGAGGCCTCTTCCAGACCATCATCAGCGACATGAAGGTAGGACGCTGGGGGCGCGGCTGCGGCGGCGGCCGCCGCGCACTGACCTCGCCGCGGGGCTTCGCCTCCGCCCTGGGCCAGCCGCCCGGCCCTTTCCTGCGCCGTGGCCTCCGGCCACCTGCGGCAGCGCACCGGCTCGGGTGTCACCTGCTCACCGGGGCGCCGCTCCGGGCTCTGCTGGGTCACCAGGCGGGCGGCTTTTCTGGGGGTATATGATGCCTCCTGACCTCTCCCCGCTCATTGTCCCAGGGGACGGCACCGTCTCGTTTCCCTGGGGGCCCAGGGCCCCGGCTCCAAGTTTTCCATTGTCTGTCGCTGGACGGAGTGTCCGCGACCCGCGGAGGCTGGATGCCTGGGCGGACACCTGATTCCCTGGGGTACAGGGCGGGGGCTCCTTCCCAGCCGTGGGAAGGAGCCCCCCGGCCCGAGAGACTGGGAGGGACCTCTCTCTCCCTTGTTGGCTTTCAGGTCCACCTGGGGGAGAGCTGAGCAAATTAGGTATTAATTAGGCTCTTCCAAAGCTGGCGAAGGGGTGCGTGCCTCCCCTCGGCCCTCCCCCGGGGCGCGGAGCAGAAGTTCCCAGAGCAGTTTTGCGGGGACCCCCCTTCCCCTGGCTGAGGCTCCCAGCCTGAGGTCCAGACTGGGGCACCTTAAACAACTGTATCCCCTAGCCACCCAACACAAACAGACTCCAGGTTTTCTTTTGGAAGGACTGTGGAGACTCAGTGTGTGTGTCCGACCGCGCGCGGGCGCGCGCGTGTGTGATGGGGGCGGGGAACAACACCCTGGCATTTTCCTGCGAAGGGTGGGACTGGGGATAACCTGATCCTTGGATGTGGATTTTCTGTGCACAGAGATAGACCAGGGCCCTGTGTTACTAATCCAAAGGAAATGTATACGAGCGAGCTGGCTGGAGGTGGGAATTGGGGGCGGTGGGGGGATTTTTTTTCATGTGTATTTAGGGAGCTTCTCTTTGGCTGTAGCCCAGCCCCAGTTTGCCTCATCAGATCCGGGGAGGTGGTGTTTAATTGAAAGCTCGGCTTCCAAAACGAGTGGGCAGGTTTGGAAAGCTGTGCAGCGAGTGGGTGTGGACAGCCCCTCTTCAGCCGCTGCCTCGGCGCCTGCAGGAGCTTTTGTCTGTTGAAGTGTAAGGTTTGGAGAGGGCTCGGCCTCGGAGATGGACTTTGGGAAGGAATGCTCAGCTGTCATGGCCTGTTTCCCCCTCTTAGAACCAACTGCCACCTCACCCGGGGTGAACTTTTTCCAAGGTGCCTCCGTCCTGGTCCTGTCCATTTTGAAATCCTTATCCAGAGCCTGTGCCTTTTGTCAGAAATTGACATTCGTGTAGCCTTATCTTCAGCGGGACCCTGCTTGCCCAGGAATGCCTCTAATCCAACCCCTTGGAATTAGATGGATTACTCCCTGTTCAAAGACAGCCCTTTCATTCCTTTGCCCCCAATCCACATTGAATAATTGAAGTGCTCTTTTGAGACAAAGCTTGGTGTTCCCTCTGTAGACTCTGGGGTATTTCTTGTTAACTAAAATTCTATAGGCCTTATAACTAAAATTCTATAGGCCTTATAATCAAACAGGATTTGGTTTGAGGCACACGTGTATTCTGATCACCAGGGGAAGAATTCGAGATGGGTTGGGAGAGCTGCTTGTGTTTTTTTGGATGGGAGAAATGGATGTTTCCAGCCCCTTTGTAGTAACAAGAACCCAGTGACCTAACCCATCGGCCCACTGCAGTCCCAGAGTGTTCACATCTGGAGTTTTTTCCTTGCTCTTTGTTCCTTAATCCAGAATCTAGGCTCAGTTCTTCCAATTTACATGTTTGAACCCAAAGCCCTTCAGAAAGTAACTCACTTGAAGGTAGGCCCTAATGCTTTCTGCCTGCCATCCCGGGACTGTCCTGCAGCACTTTCTGCCTGGGGGATTTGTGGGTGCTAAGGTGGCATGCTTCTCCCTCCCCCAAATTCCAGTTAAAAATACTTATTTAATGCCCTTTTAGTGCTGGATCTAATGCCCTTTTAGTGCTGGATCTATAGTTTGTGGTTCCTGAGTTCTTTCCCTTTGAATTGAGTTGGGTTTGTTCAACATCCTGTTGGGAAGACATTTATTTTAAAGGTTTATTTTGTTTTGGCAGTCAAAGATTTTAAACGCGAAGTGGAGTGGAAGATGAAAACATGCCTTGAGGTCTGCAGAATTTCAGACTTTTGGGGAATAGAGAGATAAGAAGAAAAAAGAGAGGGGGGAGTGTCTAATTTCCAAGATTGTTTATGCCTAAGACAGGGTTTTTGTGGAGTTTTGTTTTTAAAAGGCTTCTTCATGGAGTAGATGGCAGTGACATTTTAAAAGGGAATTTTAAAATTTGGGCATATAGGGTAAGCAGTGTATAGTATGCTTATGCATGGAGTTGCCAGCAACAAAAGTCAATTTTTAATATCTGAAATGGGCTGTCTTTCTAAGGACCTGCTTATCCTCCTTTTCACTTCCTTGAACTCCCATGATAGGTTTATGACGCCTTTGGTTCCCTTTCTGTTTGCTATGAAGGACACATGTAAATGTTGGAAACCCATTTGGAATGCCATCTTGAGAACATTTTTAGGTATGTGCTCAGAAGTGTTGTTGGAGTGGGGGTGGGAAAGGGTAAGGAAAACGTTTTATTTTTTTAAAGTAGCATTTGATTCTCCAAAATGTACAGCAGCACAGGAAGGGAGTCAATTTCCTCTTTGGAGGAAAAAAAAAAAAAAAGAAAACAACAAAAAATGGAGTAATTTCAAGGCCTAGCACCATCCATCTTCCCAAACCAAAGAACCTCAAGACATGGAAAAGCTGGAGAGGATTCTTTCTGCATTCTTCTAACGATCTTTCATCTGGCTAAGTCCTGGGCTGTCAGGGTGTGTGTTTTATCCTTTTCAGGGGGTCGGGTGCAGTGAAGAAACCACTTTTCTTCCATTGGGATCCTGCAGCAGCTGTTAAATAACTTATTGATTCCTTGATGAGGGGAAACCCTGTGGTTTTTTCCTTTCTTCCGTCCTACCCTGGTGGTCACTAATGAATGGTGGTGTGCAAAATCGCTTACTGGCAGCCCTTCCGCCATCCACATAAATCAGGTTGTCTGGAGTGAGCTGGTCCCAAAGGGAAGGGGAGACTAGGGATTCATGTGGCTGGAGGCCAGGGCCCATCACCAGTTTGTGTAGGGGACAGTAGCTTGGAAGTGACTGTGGAAGGCCAGATGACTGACTTCTGATGTTTAAGCACTGTTGACTGCATTAAGGAGATCCTGGAATCTTTTTGGAATTTCTCTCCAAGTCCCGGGAAAGACAGGCTAATGCTTCAAACAGCAGATTTGTGCCGTTACTTTTTCTTTTTTAAAACTTGAGCTGTAATTAATATATAACATTAGTTTCAGGTATACAACATGCTGATTTGATATTTGTATTTTTAAATTTTTTTAGTTAAGTAATTGAACCAGCATGTAGAATTCGGTGATGTTTGGAGAACTTTTAAGACCAGGAGACCCTGGCCAAACTTGAGGGCAGCTCAGCCTATAGACGTCTGTCTTCTTTTAATAACTAACTTAGTTTAAAAAAAAAAAAAGTTGGACGCTAAAATCAAATATTTTCCTCAGCCTTGTTGCTCAAGAATCAGCATGTCAGGAGCTGCACTGGGCCTGATGCAGGGAGAACTTTGTACTAGGTTGGAGAGTGTGTTCGGGGTTGTATAATGTGACTGGGGGTGAAAAAAATACCCAAGCACACCTTGAATTCTCCACCCCACGTCTCACTTTAGGCAGGGGTGTCCTGTTACCAGCACCTGTGCCGAGCAGAATAGGGGCCTTGTTCAGTTTTCCTCCACTGCCCCCCACCGCTGTTTGCCACCAGTATCCTCTCTCCTAAGTTCTACCTAAAATTAGACCTGCTTAAGGGACTTCTTGAATTCCATGGAAATCTTTTGTGGTTCAAAGACATGTCATGATATTTTCCCTTACTTATCACAAGATCAAGAATGTGGGCAGTGGATCCAGCACTGGATAATGATTTCAGGGTTGTTTTTCACCTCTGCTGTTTTGCTTTGGCTTTGGGGTTCCTGTCAGACAAGAGGTTCACTTCCTCGGTGTTTACTGAGGGCCTGCTGTGTGGAAGGCCTTTTGCTGGGATGTGAGGAACCAAAGATCCACAAGGGCTGCCCTTGGAGAGTTGCTTGTTCAGTTCAATTCAATATGGCGGTCATGAAGGAAGGGCTGGTAGTCCAGCCTGGGGAGGGATATCCGTCAGCCCCTGCAGGCCTTCCTTTTGACTTTTCAAAAAAAAAAAAAAAAAAAGTGTTTTCTCTAGGAATATAGTGAAAACCTAGCCAAGGCCTCCGCCAGTGGCCAGGTGCTCTGAGGGAGGCGGGCTGCTTTGTAAACGGTGACACACAAAGGTAGACAAGCAAAGCCCTTGTAAAGTACAGATGGGCCCCATGTTGCCTTTTCTCTTAGCAAATGGCTCTGTTTGTCCAAGCTTTTACAGCTTCCTCAGTTTAGGCCTGTGGGAGAAGAAGGAGAAGTGAAGATGTCATAAAACCAGCAGCAGGGAACTGCCCAGAATGGTGCCTGTTCAGAGATTTAGGGCCTATTTTCTGTAGATCAATCTTTGGGGGCTTTTAGGTGCAAATCTTGTTGTCGAGGTTTGGGAAGAAGTCATTTTTTTTTTGGTCTCGGCTTGAGTGTCTCTGTGGGGAAAATCCCTTGTACGTCATATTTAACCAAATTGTTTAGAACTTGTTTGATGCTGTGAACGTTTACGTTCTGAGATCCTAGTTGGTAATGCCCCAGATGGAGAGAGAAGGTCATTCCTAGTCACGGTTTGCATGGAAGGTAGGCTGAGTTTGAATTTTGCCCGGTTCAGCGATCACTTAATTCTTTTTGATGAGAGTAACGTGAACTCATAATCCTACAGTACTGATTGAGCATCTGTGACGTTGCAAGCACCGAGCTTGATATCAGCAAGTCAAGATACAGGATTCCCAGTTAAATTCAAATTTCAGAGAAACTGAACAATTTTTTAGCACAAGTGTGTCCCACCCACACTCTGCTGCTGACCTCTTGGCCTTCGAACTCTTTTGCCTCTTGAGGGAGGGAAAAGGAAAAAGTTAAAACAATATCTGTCAATTGGGCCAGCTCGCTTGAGGTTGTTAAAATGCTTGGAGGGTGAAAAGGTTGAAACTGTTGATCCATTAGGTGCTTTATCTGTAATTTTCATCTAGGCGTTTTCCATCTTCCTAGGGAGGGTCGAGAGCTGGCCAGATTCCTTCTGTAGCAAGACCATTTAGATGTTCAGATCGGGTATGGAAAAATGAGATCATTTTGAGTTTGCCATTACTTCTTGGAACTGCCTTCAGGACACTTTCCCCTAAAACCCACACCTTTGCAAAACCCACACCTTTGCAAAAACAAAGAAATACCTCTCCCTGAACAAACAAAAGCCAAAGGACAGATTCAGCTGCCTAGGACAGCAGACGGTACGCATTTGGGACTCCTAAAAGGGAACTGACTGATGCCTGAAGCCGTTTAACTCAGATTTGCAGATTGCACTGCCGATTCGGCCTTATTAAGTAGCAAACCAGAGAGACAAATGGAACAAATTAATTGGATGAGCGTTGAGGAAGCCCATTGTATTTGACTGCCAAGGTTCTCCCTTGAATGAGCTGGAGACTGCAGAAGGTTGCATCTGAGTGTGTGGCGCGCGCGCGACACTTCTTGTAATTTATCCAGAAAGACTATTCTAATTGTTGTAATTTGAAAGTGTCTACACAGATCTAGTTGCCCAGGCTGGATCCCATGGAATCACATTCCTACTTATTTATAATTCCCAATACAATTGGTTACCCGGTTTTATGGCTTTTCTCTCTGGAATAAACCTTTCTTGGTTTTCTCTTCTTTACCACCTCCCCGTCCCTACTTTAGATTTGGCTTCTATCATTTCTCACTTGAATTAGTAGCATTTTCAGGTCAAAGGGGATACAACATTTTGTGTATCATATATATTATGTATCATACACACACACACACACACACACACACACACACACAGCCCCCCTCCAAAAGCAAAACCAAAATCTACACACACACACACACACACACGCACATACAGCCCCCCTCCGAAAGCAAAACCAAAATCCCCCCGGCGTAGATTCCAGAGCAGCCCACCCATTATTAATGTTTCCCACCTCTTAGCCTAGGGAAGACCTTGGCATGGGGCTGTGTCGTCTGCCGCTTCCCAATTTAAGATGCTCTTGGTGCCACCTGGTCCACGGTAGGTGCTCTGTAATCATTGCATGTAGTGAACAGGGGGCAGCAAGGGACTCGGTGAGAATCTACTGTGTGCCAGGATTTCCCGTCATCCTCACCATCATCCCCACTTTACAGATGAGAACACTGAGGCTTGGAGAGAGTCGGTAATTTGTTTAATGCCGTAGTGAGGTGGGCTGGCATTCAGACCTTGGTTTATTTGACCTTAAAGCTGGAACTCTTTAGAGCATGCCTAAGGTAGAGAGGGGGCTGTGGATTTATTTCCACAGCATTTCACTTGCCTGAGTCTTGCAGGAGGCCCAAGGAAGGAATCAAGGTCACATCTCTGTGCCTGCAGGCTGGAGGTGTGAGCCTGAGCTGAGATGCTGAGAGAACTCTGGGGGTGGGGGTGGTGTGCAGCTCCCATCTGGCTGTCACTTTTGTGGAAATGGTTTAATTTGTGATGTATCGACACATTGTGGCTTCCTTCCTTCTCCCACTTACCAATCTTCTCTGACAGACAACCTGCCTTTCCCCTCTCCTCTCCTTCCCCTGGGTGTGCAGAGAGGAAAGTCGCTTCTATCCTTGGCTTCTGTCCTTGTCCCCATACAAAGCACCTGCAGTCTTCTCCGTGACTGGCCAGAGGGCTGCCTTTATGTGTCTGGGGAGCCCATGGGTCCCTAAGGTTGGGTGACTATGCCCATCGGTCCCCCTAATTATATGAATTAAATAAGTTCACCCGGAGTTCAGTGACTCCTCAAAGAGAACTCCTTGCCTTGAACTCATTTTGTGTCCAGCCCTGGAACACTCTTGTAAAAGGGCTTTCCGTATTTAATTATTTCCCGGTCACCCTCGAGTTGGGTTGAGTCGATCGAGCCATTGCAAGACTGTGTTTGGGGAAGTTGATGGAATTGCCAAAAAACCTCCTTTCTGTGCTGATTTCTTGGCATATATGACCTTGGTCATAGTTTCTAAGTGGTTTTTCTTTTCCTGTCTAGTTTAAGTGGGTGGAAAAAAAAATCAGTGGGGTGCCTTTTGAGCTGTGTGTCTTTTTATTTGCTTTCTTCCCCTCGAAGAATTTGGACAGCAGTGAAAGCATTAGCTTGGTCAGCACCAGCCACCTTCCGAATCCTGGAGGTGGATGGCGGGTTTGGTGGACGGCAGGTTTTGCCTGGGCCTCCCTTCCCTGCCACCTCCCACAGACAGGGGTCTGCAGGGTCCCGGAGGAGGGGGTCTGGCTGGAGGAGGAAGAGGCAGGTCTGGGCAGGTGTGCCCATTTTGGTAGGATGGGCATGGTCACAGGAATGAGCGCATTGGATTCCCTGGGAGCCATAAGACACTGATGCCTGGACCCTGATTCCTCAGAGGGTCTGATTCAGTGCTTCTGGACTACATCCTGGACATTAGGGTTTTTAAAAGCACCCCCAGCTGTACACAGTTTAAGCACCCTGAACGTGTTTTCTCAATCTTGCCTAAGTCTGAGTAAAAGCATCTTTACATGGTCACACAGCAATGAGAATATGCTTAACGCTACTGGGCTTCAGGATGGTAAATTTTATGTGTATTTACTACAGTTAATAAAAATAAGAATAAATTTATAGTGAAACAACGTTAAAGTGAACAAATTGGAAAATAACAACAGAAAAAGCATCTTTAGAATCCTTGGCTGTTTTTAGTTGACCTGTAATAGTCTTGTCCAGCATGATTTTCTGCAGTCATGGAAATTGTCAGATACATTAGCCACTAGCCACATGTGACCTTTGAGCGCTTGAAGTGTGGCTAGTGCAACCGAGGAACTGATTTTTAAATTTTATTTACTTGTAATTTGTTTAAGTTTAAATAGTCATATGTGACTAGTGGCTACATATTGGACAGTGCAGATCTATAACGTACCACCTAAGTAAAAACATTGTGCTTGCTTGACCGCACGGCTTCCTGCCCACATTCTGTTTCCTCCTGGCCGCATCACTGCCCCTAAACCCCTCCTGTAGAAATTCTGGAGCTACTGCTGAGCTTGGAGTCAGAGAGGTCTGGTTTTAAATCCTGTGGGCAAATTTCTTCATCTCTCTGAGCCTCATTTTCCTTTTCTGTAAAATGGGTCTCATAAAGCACCCATCTTAAAGGGTTGCTGGGGGGGATTCTGAAATGAGATCTTACTTGCAAAGGGTTTCACACAGTGCCTGGCATACATGCACTCAGATGTTAGCTGCTGCTGTCTTGCAGATTTGGGAATGAAGTATTCTGAAGTTTTGAAATCAGTCATTATCTCCACCACTTCTTAGGGCAAACACGACCCCACCCTTTACTGAGCTGTATTTAGAGCTTGCAGTGAAGTTGTAGGAAATGGAGAAGTTGAGGTTTTTTTTTTCTTGCTAAGTAAATCACTTCTGAGTTCATTATAACCTCATCTGGCTCAGCAGGGCCTATTGGCATTTCTCTATTTGCAAACCCTCTGTCTGTAATATAAAGGCAGGGAAGGGCTGGGTGCCTGGCTGAGGTCCTCAGGGCCTTTAGTTTAATGCGTAAAAAAAAAAAAACCTTTTAGAGATGTTTACACCAGTGTAAGGGGAGACTGAGTTGCTTCATAAGGGCCATCTTTTTCTGTTCACCTTGTTTGAGTCACCCCTTCTTTTTCTGGAGTGACTACCAGAGAAGTGCCTCATTTGCCTCTAGTCTGCCTTTTAGCAGCAGCTTCGTACTGGCTTCTGTCCCTTCCCAAGACTTGGCCATATTTGGGTTCTTCCTACCTGCCTACTTGCTGAATATGGCCCACCTGTCTTAGCCAGGCCTTGGGGGCTACCTGTGACTTGGCCCAGCAGAGTGACCTGCTCCGTGCCCGTGTCTCCCAGCCTGGATTCCCTGGCTTCTTTGAACGCATCCTGCGCTCCTCATTCTTGCTGTTTGTCCCGCTTGGAAGAGCTTCTCTGCCGTTTTCGGCATTATCGAAATCTTTCTCATCCTTCAAGGCCTCACCAGAAAGTTACCTCATTTCTGGACCCTCCTCTGCCTACCAGGTCAGATGCCCTTGGGCATTTTTCCAAGTTCATGTTGATTCTACCTAGTACTTATTACATTCTACCTTAAGTGGTTGCCCTTGGGCTTTGAAGCCTGGCTCTGCCACTTCCTAGCTCTATTACTCTGGGCAAGTTACTCTTGTTCCTTGACACTTAATTTTCTTACGTGTAAAATGGGTAGAGTAATACTCTCCTATTAAAGTTGTGGAGGATTAAAAGAGAAAATATATGTAAAGGGCTTAGCCCAAAATGAATGCTGAATAAAATTCTCTTACGTATCTATCTGAGCCACCCTAGTAATTTCCAGCAGAGTACCCTGCTGACAGCGGCACTCAGATGTTTCAGAAAATATAAGAAACCTATATCTTCGCTTTGATAATGCAATAAAGACAAGAGTGAAATGCTTTTCAGCTTTCAGCGTGTAAATAATTTGAGAGAACACGGTATACATAGTCAACAAATATGATGACTGTTCTGTGCCAGGCACTGCTGGGGGGTAGAGATACACCTATGACCTTGCCCGAAAATGGTTTAGTCTAGAGGAGGAACAGACAAGTAACTAGAAATCTGTGATCTGTGCCATGATAGATGTCAGCACAAGATTTTGAGGGGGGCCTGGGGAAGGCCTCTGATTCTCATTTGGAGTAGGAAGACAGAATCAGGGGGAGGCTTTTGATACAGGTGACCCCCAAGCTGAGACCTGAGTTTTATTTTACTTATTTAACAAGCATTTTTATGGTACAACCAGGCACTATTCTAGTGCTTTACAAAGACTCCTGTTCCTCCCAACAACCCAATGAGGTAGTTATTCAATACTAGTCCATCTAACAGTGAGGGAATTACTGCTATAATTCCCATTTTACAGATGGGGAAACTGAGGTGCAGAACGGTGAAGCCATTTGCCCCCATCTTACAACTATCGAGAGGTACAACTGAGAGTTGAGCCCAGGTAGTCTGGCTCCAGAGTCTGTACCCTTAATCCACGGTGCTGAGCTGTCTCTCACAGCATTTTAGGATTTCCTTTTCAGATTCCATAATGGGTGTATGTTATCAATTGCTTTGAAGATTATTCTGCCTGTAGCTTTAGGACTCAGGATGAACCAGAAAAAGCAAGAAAAATCTAGGCTGTCTTCTGAGCAGCTTCAGGAGGCCTCCCTTTATTTCAAGAGGAGTTGGACCAGCCAACGACATGAAGTTGCTGGGCGGTGGACTCAGCCGGGGGCCGCTGATTCATCAGCAGAGGAAAGTATGTGGGGGGCAGGCGGGGCGTGGTTCCCAAGGGTCTGACACAGTTGTCCGAGGTGACAACCACATGACACATGTTTGTTTTGCTGGAGAAACCCCCTCTGTCAGGGTCGCCCCAGTAATGGCTCTGCAACCCACACGATTGCACCTCAGGAAAGGGGGCTGTGTGCAGTAGGAGGCTGGAAAGGCTTCGAGATTAGTTCACAGGGAGAGTCAGTTTGGCTTCTGAGGCCCGGCTTGCCCCAGCTCCGGCAGCTGAGCAGGAGGCCATTAAGGAAGTCTTTGAGTTTGGTTTAATGGTCCCTCTTTGTTTTGAAGTGATTGTTTACTGAACCTTCAAAGCCAGCTCTCCAGCAGGATGTGATCTGGAGCCTGGATAATTGGATGAAGCACCCCAATAGGAAGCAAGTAGCGGGGAGCAGGGCCAGGAGTAGCTAGCTGATGGCCAGGCCCTTGGCGTCCGGGCACTGGGAGGCTCTGAGCTGCTGCTGGGAGACGGGGGTCGTCTTGCAACCAGGAGTAGACCTGAAGCAAGGATCCCCTGGAACCTGGCCTCTTTGATGTTGTGCTGGCCTTAATTAGGGACACCCTAATTAAATCACCAAGGAGAGAGCTTTCCTCTACATTTAGCATAAAGCATTAGCAAATGTTTTGAGAGCATTTCATGAGGGATTACTTCTCCAAGATTATGCAAGTAATAGAAAGTTAATGAAAGGAAAACTAAAACCTCAGGTAAGTAAAAAATAAAAGTCACCCATAACCACTTGATTACAAAGTGGGTTATGGACACACATTTTAGATGAAGGCTCTTGTGGCCTGTGCCCTGCCAGAAGTTTCTTTTTCCACTTAGCTTTTCACTTGTGCTTTCTGTGCCTGTAATTAGAAGCCAGGTCAGTCTTAAAGGCTGTGTGGTGGTCCATTGTTTTGTTTGTTTGTAGTTAATTCATTTAGTTGACACATATTTGAGGACCGGCCATGTGCCAGGTTCTGTGTTAAGTGCTGGGGATACAGCAGTAAATAAAATGGACACAGATCTCTGCCCTCTTGGAACTTACATTCTAGTGGAGAGGGGGTGGGGGTCTGGGACAGACAAACTGAATAAGTCAATTGTGTTATATTTTAGAAGGATATGTGCAATGGGAAAAAATAAAGCAGGCCCAGTGTGGCAGTTTTTAAATAGGGAAGGCTTCACAGAGAAGGTGACATTTGAGCAACAGCTTATGAGGTATGTGGATATTAGAGAAATAATGAATGTTCCAGGCAAGGGAAGAGCATGTGCAAAGGCCTTAAGCTGGGGGCCTGTTACATACTGATTTGTGATTAGGCTGTGTCCAGTTTTTCACTAATTATAAGCAGCACTCCAGTGACTATATCCTTGATTTACACTGGTGGTTGATTTACACTGGTGGTTTCCCCAGAAGGATTTATCCTGGGTCAAAGGTACATACTTTCATGGCTCTTGAAACCCATTGCCAAATGTCTTTCAGAAAATGTGTATCAGTTCACATTCCCATGTGCAAGTGCTTATCACCAGGGATTACTTCTGAAGGAGCAAGGTCTGAACATCAGGACTGAGAAATTGCTGAGACCACAGCATCCAAGACTTCAGAGGGATGTGGCATCTTATCTAGAGCGATAATTCTCAAACTTGTATGTGATTTTAGCCATCAGAGCATGAGTGTCCCCTGGGGAATGTGTTAAATGCAGACCCCTGGGCCCCACCCCCAGAGATTCTGATTGTGCAGATCTGGGGCGGGGCTCGGGCATCTGCAGGTTTAGCAGACATTCCCCGGTGGTGAGTCGCTGGGAGTGTACCATGAGTAAGTAGAAGTGGGGGTGGCTCTTGGGTCACCCTGAGCCACCAAGAGCCTCCTCTGCAGCTCATGAAGTGAGTAGGAAGGATCTCCCTGCTCTTCCCACCCCGTCCCTGCCCCCCAGATCACACCTTCCTGGGATGTGTTCCAGGTGAACAGAATGACATGTCTGAATGTAGCATAGTCTTCTGTACTTCCTATCCTTTGCTAATTCTCTTTTTTCTGCAGGGAATGCTTCCTCCTGTCCTTTCTTTCCTTCCTCTTGGCCCAGAAAATTCCCTTTTGTCCTTTAAGACCTCGGTGAGGAGTCACCCCCCTCCAGAAATTTGCACCAACCCCACCTTCCAGTGCTTTATATCTGGAGTGTGGCGCCCTCCGAAGGCTTTGGGATTGGTGGCTTACACGGCAGCATTCCTCGACACTCTGGCCTGTTTTAGTCCCCCCGCCCCAACCCCTGTGCCTGTGCATAGTAGGTGCTCATTAAATGTCCGAGTCAGGGTGGCTGGTCTTGTATGTTGACTCATTAAAATAGCAGTTACTGGCATTTCTGGAGTTCTGAGTTTCTAAGTGCTAGTCATCCTTCTATGCCCTCGTATTCTTTCACTTACTCTTGTTACCATCGTTTGAGGTGCGAACCACCAGGGGTATCATTTACAGATGAAGACAGAGTGCCAATGGATAACTGAGTCACTTAGGTCCCCAGCGGGGAGATCTGAAGTTGGGCAGCCTGACTCAGCCCGCTAGACCACACTGATCCTTTTAGACACTGGATTAGACTGCCCATCAGGGCCCTCTATCCAGGCAAAGAGAAGGACATTCAGTGGAAAGACACTAAAAAAGGGCAATGACTATAGAAGTAACAAACACAGCCCTTTTTTGTGGTACCCACCCGGGTGTCATTCCTAATAGCCCGGCTGGGATTTGGGGCTTGTGGAGTTCAGTGAAAGGGGAAATCTGTTTAGTGGAAGGTGGCAGTGCCCACGAAGTGTGCACAGAGCCGTAAGGTCCTTTTCACAGGCATATTTATTGCTGGTGAGCTTGAGTAGGTGGGTGAGGGTGGGCGTGCAAGGAGGCAACCACTGATTATCCGAGTGGCTGCCATCCACTTGATGGACAGGGATAATTAGTGGATTAGGCAAGCCCCAATCAGAAAATAAAAGCCCAGGAATGGTTTTTATGATGGATGGACTTACGCAGCGCCTTTCATCAGAGGATCTTGGGAGCCCTTCATCTTGTAGGATGGGGTGGGGAAGGATGGCTTTGGGGACAAAGCTGTGACGGGCACCCACTTCTGGAAGCTGCAGATTCCTGCCTTGTGCTTCAAGAAGCATGGAGTCCAGAGGCACTCCTGCTTTGGTCAGAAACTTCCTCTTGAAGCTTTGCTTTTCGTTTCCCTGAAGCCTGAGGTCACTAAGGGGTGTCCCTAGAAGAAGAAGGAGAGGGATGATATGGACTGCGTTCCTCACACTCACCGTGGGGAGGGACCCAGTGGCAGGGGTGGTGGCAGCAGCCTGTAGAGATGCTCCAGACAGGCTCTCCGACCTCCTGGTAGAAGCAGATCAGTTCTAGTGTCCACAGGAAACCTGAAGACTTAACAGAATTATCCATAATCACACCGCTAATGATGGTGACTGAACATTTCCCGTGCTTTTCTATCAGACGTTTTTTGCACAAAGAGCTTTTTTCTTTGTTTTGTGTTTTCTTTTTCACATGGTTGAGAATCTTGACCATTCCTAGGTCGACATTACAGCTTGTCCAGGGCCTTTGCGGTTGTAATCGGGGGTTATGTGTTTGGAGCCCTTGGTCTCCACTTTACTTTGTCTGGGCTCCTACTGAACCCAATATAAAGCAGGACCCAGCCTGCCTACTGAGTGGCTTTCTGCAGCCCTGGGGCTGGGCCGGGAGGCTGGGTCCGTGCATCTTGCTGCTCGCACTTCGCAGAATCAGGGCAGCGCTTGGGCCACAGAGTCAGGCAGATGTAGGATCAAGTTTCAGCCTAGACCACTAGGATGCAACCTTCCTGGTCCTTGGTTTCTTCAGCTGTGAGATAATTAGCAGCACCCGCCTCGTTGGGTTTTTGTGAACATGTAATAAGTGTGTGTATCAAGCTGTGCTCCTCCGAGTGTAGTCTGTGGACCAGCAGCCTCGGCATTACTCAGGTTAAACATGCAACAGCCAGGCCCCACCTCAGACCAAGGGAATCAGAACCTGCATTTTTGCAAGATCCCTAGGTGATGGATATGAAAGTTAACGTTGGAGAAATGCTGATCTATGTATCGGGCATCTAGCAACTGTTTAGAACGCGGTGATGCTTAAAGATGATGGTGGTGACAGTGAGGCTTGTCAAGGTGAAAAGAAGGGCTTGGGAGATGACCTGTCCAGTCGTATATCCAAGACTTGGATTCCCATCAGCCATAACCACTGGTGAGCCAGCCTCTGTCTGGAACTTTTGAGCTGGAGCCCGACTCCCTATCGCCTGTCCCCACTGGTCCCTGTTTCATTCTCAGCTGAGCCGAATTCTGCCTCCTCGTGAGAGTCCCCTCCAGTCTCTGGCTCCTCTCAGACGGTCCCTTCTCTAACCAAGGCCCCCAGCTCCTCTCTGTTCCCCGAGTGGCAGCACTGGTGTCTAATTCCCTCAGCTGTCCCCTGAGGTCTGCTGTCACAGCAGGCGGGGCTGGGAGAGGCAGTTGCTGCATTATTTACGGGGCGTCGTTAACCAGCCGGGCTGATGAGTTACATGCAGTTTACTCTTCTGCGCTGTGTGTGGGATGCCATCCCAGGCCTCTGTTTAATACAAAACAAAGCAAAACAGAGCCCCAAGTCAGCATGACCACTGGCTGAGCCCTGTACTCGGGTTAGGCAAGCGGCCTGCCCAGCTGTCTGGCTGTGGGGAAAGCAGAGGGGAGGACAGGAACTCGGGGGTGTTCTTGGAGCTCAGCCTTGAGGGTAGGCAGGGCAGTCCACTTGCATATTTGCTTAGGTGGCCACCAAACTCTTGGGGAGTCGACGGAGATCAGATGGTCTTTTTCCCTCAGAAGTAAGAGGATAACTTCATTCTCCTCCCCACTCCCCAAGGGACCAGGCTGCCGTCAGGTATGTGATGCGGTAGCCAGCTTCTCTTGTCACCGTGCTGGTTTGGGATTTATGTCACTCGCCATCTGGATGAAGGCCCCGTTTGTAGTTCAACCCTGGATCTTGCCCTGGATGGCCGCCCATGGTCCCCTTGTCTGTCCTTCCATCTCCTGCTTCTCCCAGCATAAATGTGCCACTCCAGTGTCCCTTGGAGGAGCCTACTTGTACTGTTTCTGCTTCCCTGTCTTTGTTCCTCTTCTTGGAAATGCTTTTCCTTCCTCCCTCCATTTTTCCGTCCTCGAGCCCACAGTTCAGCGGGGGAGACTCAGGTTCAGAGACGGCCAACTGCATGATATGAGGGAAGCAGGTGGGTCCCAGGATACTCTGCAAAAGGTGACATTTGAGCTGGGTGGTGACGGCTGAGTAGGAGTTTTCCAGATTGCTGAATCCCCCTGGAGGTTAGAAGAGAGAACAGCCTTCGGGGGGGCTGTGTGGTGGGCGCCCCGTCTGGTGGCTGCAGAGTTAGAGCCTGTCTTCAGGGAGGCCCCATCTCTCTCCCTGTAGGGAAGTGGAGACGGTCAGGCAGCTTGATGCAAAGAGTCCTCCAGGTGCTTGAAAACACACCAGCTTTGACAGGGAAGTCTTCCATTCTCCCAGAACCCTGTGTGATCTGAGTTCTATTCTCAACAAACTACCAGGGCTTCACAACCTCCCTGCCCGCCTCTCCAAAGAAATTCAGGGGGTTCCAGAGGGAGGAGAGCCTGTTTCCCTTCACCTGTGACTTTGGACTTGGCAGAGCCCAGGCGCTCAGTGGGTGTCTTATTTTCGTTGACTTTGGTATGTCTGGAAAGCTGTGAAACCTTTCCGTGTTCTCTGGTGAACTCCGCAGTGGGGTCTGTGTTGAGGCTTTCTCATAGCTCTGGGGATTGCATGGTGAATAGAGCCCGCCAGACACATAGCTTCAGCAGACAGCTTTCTGGCCTTCTTGGTGGGTGGTGCAGGTTAGAAAATTAAGGACCACGTTGGACTTGCTTTCTAAAAGGATTCTCAGTGCACACAGTGTCTCGACTGGCAGATTTCTTCTGAAATCTGAGTCTGCTCACCTTTACCCAGCCTTGTTGTCTAGAACAACCCAGCGCTTTTTCTCTCAATTACCTTTTTATCTTCCTACGAGTGCCTTCTCCCTCCTTCCTCACTTCCTCCAAGCTTTTGAATTTTTGTAGTAAAACTTTCAGGTGGGTAGAAACTTTTTGTTTTTCCTTGAAAGAAACTTTAAAAAAAAAAAAATCTGAAACAACCCAACATCACCTTGCCTTTAAATTTTAATAACATTTATACACTTAAAAAAAATTTCTCAACAAGGAGGTTTTTGTCTTCTGTTCTTAGAAGTTCTTTCTTTTTTTTTTTTTTTAAAGAATCCATGAAATTATATATTGCCTAAAACAGGTGGGCCTGACACTCTTTGAGAGACTGTCAAATATCATCAAGTGGGGAGAGAGCTGCGGTTGGCAGCCTTCTTCTGGCTGAGTGGGTGTTCGTAGGCGGAGAGCTGGGTGCTGTACCCCCTAACTGGAGCGGGGACCCTCCTTTTGTTGCTAATTTGGTAGAGACTGGAATGAGGCTCCCAGTGGGGGCAGATAAGTAGTTTGTAAAGGGGTTTGAGCAGCTGTTTTCAGGCACATTCATCTGGGGTTTAAGTACTCCACCTGCCATGTACTTGGGAGCGGCAGAGACATTGACTGACACTGTGTGTCCCACTGCCTTGCTCTGTGTCTGCTTTAACTATGGCGAACTCAGAGTGAGATGCACAGTCCGAACTGTACTTAGGACTGAGAATGAGGGATCCCAGCCTGGGTGGACCATCTGACCTTGAGAGTTTTAAACATCTCTCCCAGCATCCCGAAGGAGATTCCTGGGAGCCTGCAGACGCTTGGATCAATCCTGTCAAAGGTTATTAGACACTGACTGAGTGCCTGGCACTGCTCTGAGCACTTTAGATGTCTGACTTCATTTCTTCCTCACACCAGCCCTGGGCAGTGGTGACTTGCCCAGGCAGAGGTCGGACGACCTGCCCGATGTCCCACGGCAGACGGGAGAGCTAGGATTCTAGCCAGGAGATGGGCCTCTGGAGTTTGTGTTCCTTATTCCTTCCGTGTTCCGTGATGTCAGTGTTCAATAGCAGTGAGGGAATTATGCATTTTTTTTGTTGATCATTATAAGAAACTGGCCTGAGAGGTCAAGTGACTCACCCATAATTTACTGCCGGGGCCGTGGCTAGAACTCGGGATTTGGGGCTCCCTGCGCAGGCCTTTTGCCATTCTGGCGTGTTTTCAGTGAATGTGCCTCACCTTTTTCTTTTTAAATTTATTTCATTTATTTATTTATCTTTGGCTGCATTGGGTCTTCGTTGCTGCACGCGGGCTTTCTCTAGTTGCAGGCGAAGCGGCAACAGTGAGAAGCCCGCGTACCGCAAAAAAAAAATAAAAATAAAAATAAAAAAGTGGACTTAATTTATTTTTATTTATTTATGTATTTATTTTATTTATTTGTTTTTATTTTTGGCTGTATTGGGTCTGCGTTGCTGTGCACTGGCTTTCTCTAGTTGCAGCGAGCGGGGGGGCTACTCTTCGTTGCGGTGTGCAGGCTTCTCGTTGCGGTGGCTTCTCTTGTTGTGGAGCACAGGCTCTGGGCACGCAGGCTTCAGTAGTTGTGGCTCATGGGCTCTAGAGCGCAGGCTCAGTAGTTGCGGCGCACGGGCTTAGTTGCTCCGCGGCATGTGGGATCTTCCCGGGCCAGGGCTCGAACCCGTGTCCCCTGCATTGGCAGGTGGATTCTTAACCACTGAGCCACCAGGGAAGGCCCTCACCTTTTTCTTAAGAAATATTATGGATCACCTCAGTGACCTTCTCCAGGGGTTCTGTGGATGGGAGTGGCTGCTGCTGGGGAGAGGAGGACCTCGCTCTCGTGTCCTATGTGCAGATGAGCGATGATGGTTCCTTTGGCTAGAAGTTGATGCTCCGTGTCTCTGAACATCCTCAGGCCTTTCATAAAGCTTCTCATACTGTCTTGTGGACCAGAAAGAGAAGGGATGGCTAGATGAGGCTGAAATTGGTTAGTAGCACTCTTGTGCTCTTAAGGATGCTTAACTGATTTCCATCTGGACAGGGATCTCTAGTGACCAGCCAGAGGACTCTGAACTCAGCCTTTACCCTTAATTACTTGGATATAGATGTAGAAGGCATGTTCATACCTGCACTTGATAAGAAAATTGTAAATATACTAGGTGCTATACTTGGGATTCCCCACGGTGTCTTGATGGGCCTGGAAAGGTAGCCTGAGCCCTCACAAGGTTTCATTCAACGCAAATAAAGTTATGCTTTTGGGTTGAAGAGACCCCCTGGGGCACAAAGATGGGATGGAGGCTAAGTGGTTTAGCAGATGATGACAGGACCTGTGCGTGGGTGTTGGTGTCAGTAGCTCAGATGTAGCTGCCAGAGGACTTCTGCCAGGAGCCAGTCAGCCAGAATCCCTGGCCTGGTGCAGCTCAGTGTCCCATTGGGAGCACACTGCTGCTTGAAGGAATAAATCCAGCACCTGCAGTTGGGCCAGGCAGGTCCCAAATGCCCAAATGCAGAACTGATGGTTGTGATCTAGCGGCATGCATGAGACAGACTTCAGGGTTTGGGTGGATTGTAAATTCACGGTGCTGTTGTTGCCAGAAATGCTAATTTGATCTTAATTTTTTTTAATGTAATGACTTCATTGTTTTTATAAAAATGATACGTGACCCTTATTTAAAAAAACAAAACTATGGCCATGGAGGAAAGTACAAACAAGAAAACAACACATTGGCCCAAATCTTAGCTCCCAGAAATATTCCATTATAATATTTGGTAGACGGTTTTCCAGATGTCTCTGTGCACATTTTCAGACAGACTTGATAGCTCGAGAAATGTATAAATGGGCACTTTTATTAACATGTTCTATGCAAGATATTTTCAAAAT
The DNA here is from genome assembly GCF_002837175.3 of Physeter macrocephalus. Classification (NCBI taxonomy): domain Eukaryota; kingdom Metazoa; phylum Chordata; class Mammalia; order Artiodactyla; family Physeteridae; genus Physeter; species Physeter macrocephalus. Next base: position 14,538,106 of record NC_041228.1, read on the forward strand.
AAAAGTATGTTTAATTTTACTTTCATTTAACAGAAGAATTGAAACTGAAGTGAAGTAATACTGGAGAAATTGCAGAACTTCAGATAACTGTTTCTTCACGAGAAGAAATCAGTTTCTCAGACATTCCTCTAAGGCAGTGGTTCTTAACTGGGGGTGATTTTGCCCTGTAGGAGACATCTGGCAGTGTCTGGAGACATTTTGTCACATCCAGTGGCATCTGTGAATGTTCCTGACATCTGGTGAATAGAGGTCAGGGATCCTGCTAAACACCCTGCAATGTACAGGAACCCCTCCCCCGCCCCCTGCCCCAGCAAAAGAAAGAAAGAATTATCTGGCTCAAAATGTCAGTAGTGGCAAAGTAGAGAAACTGTGCTCCTAAGCATAAGAGAAAAAGATTATTAAAACCATTAGGATGGGCTTCCCTGGTGGCGCAGTGGTTGGGAGTCTGCCTGCCGATGCAGGGGACACGGGTTCGTGCCCCG
>NC_041228.1:14538732-14561618 GCF_002837175.3 Physeter macrocephalus
AAAAAAAAAAAAAAAAATCATTAAACCCATTAGGATGGTGAAATCATTGTTTTAGGTCAGTTTCAGTTTTAGACTATTTTGATGGGGCTTCTATAATAAAAGATGAGATGATTAACTTCATTATGGTTTCTTCATCCCCTCTCCTTAATGACAAAATCAAGAGGTGTCATGCGTTATTTTTACCTTGTCAAGGTTCGTAACATTCACATTCTAGCCTGCAGCTGTAACCGCCCCCCACCTCTAGTCTGCCCCCGTCAGAATTGCACCTGCAGTTTTGAGTTCGTGTCTGAGCACCATACTTAGAAGACAAGTAGAGACATGTGATGGAGTGTCCCCAAGATGCTTGTGGGGATGTGAGGCAGGGGCCCCTGTAGACACAGAATTCCATCTGGGGGCTGAAAGAAGGAAAGCTGTGGATGAATGTGCTGCTTATCCTCCGTTCTTTGAAAAGATGTGTGTGTGGAAGCAGGATCGGTCTTAACTCTGTGGATCCCTGGAAGGTTAGAGCTAGGGCTGCGTGGACCTAAAGGACAGGGTGGCTGATGTAGGTAGGCTGCCGTGGAGGGTGATGAGTTCTCTGTCAGCTGCAGTGCGCTGGGGTACCACCTGTAACCGTGTTGTATGTAGGTGCTGGGCTCACGCCATCAGCTGAGCAGCTGTATTTAGGTAACTTCCCAAACCTCGAGATTCTGCTAGTCTAATAATGCTTCCCAGTAGTCTCCTGTCCTGGAGAGGAGCCCCAGTCACTCCGGTTCCCCCCTCCCTGCCTTCTGGGATAAGGGTGAGAACAGCCAGAGCCATGATCAGGTGGTTCAAGGTAGAGCCTTAAATGGTCTACATATCTTGAATTTGGACCCACCCATCTGTTGACTCAGAAAGTGATGCATCCACGTATGGCTTAGATTCTGCCAAACTTGTTCCACTTGGTGTCTGTAGTGTTTACAGGATCACAGGGACTGAGCACATTCAAAACCCATTTCTGAGCCAATACACTTGGATGTACAGTAATCTGGGCAACATGTCGTAGACTGCAAAGGAAGAGAGCATATACTGAGTGTTTCCTGTATAATTGGAATTGAGTGTGCTGTCAATGTCTTCATCAGATGTCTATCACAGCGTGACTTACTGACGTATGGCTTTGTTTTGTTGTAGGGGAGCTATCCAGTTTGGGAAGATTTCATAAACAAAGCCGGAAAGCTACAGTCCCAGCTTCGGTAAGTAGAAGCATGTCCTCTCTAGGAAAACGGCAGCATCCTTAGACAAAGGATGGAATAGGATGGACCCAAGAGGCAAATTAGGGTTAGTTTTGGAAGTGTTGCAGATAGAGAAGCATGCAGTGGCGTTGCCACTTACTAGCCATGCGTCCTGACCTCTGATTCCCGTATGTAAAATTAAACTCATATCCGCTCTGCCTCCTTCCACTGGAATTTTGAGAGTCAAATGAAGTATTATATGTAAGGTAATAATGGGCCAGGTACATGGTAGGTAACAGCTAAATCTCACAACCCCAAGAGATAAGTAGTGTTGTTACCCCCATTTTGCTGATGAGGAAACTGAGGCACAGACAAGCTGAATAACTTATCCAGGGTCACACAGCTAGTACTGATAAATGACAGAGCAGGGAATTGATCTGAGGCAGTCTGGCTCCACAGTCCATTCTGCTTACTGCCTATCCTTATAGAGTTTAAAACTTAGTTTGTATAATTCTATTTACATGAAATGTCTAGATAATGCAAATCTGTAGAGACAGATGTAGATTTGTGGTTTCCTGGGGCTAGGAGTGGGAAAGAAGGTTGACTGAATGGGCATGAGGGACCTTTTTGTGGTGATGGAAATGTTCTAAAATGGGATTGTGGTGGTGTTTGCATAACTAAATTTACTGAAAAATTGATGACTTATACCCCTAAAAATGGTGAATTTTATGGTATACAAATTATGTCTCAATAAAACTGCTTAAAAACCAAGATCTAATGCTGATGTGCTCTAAGGGGCTATTATTATTGCCTCATCTTGCGCTTGTTAATATATCATTTCATATGAAATAGAAAATACGGCCACATCTTCTTGTTAAAGCTGTATGCTTTTGAAATCAGTGAGGGGAGTGGTGCGATTGCATTTAGAGGGTGCTTCAAGTGGGCTGGGACATTAAAAAAGAACAGTTATTTTCACGACCCCTATTCATGGCGTATTGGTTGGTTTGGATGTATGGGGTTGGTTTTCCAGAGAACAAAGCAGGTAGGTGCTTTCTGGGATAAAAAGCCATGTGGATGACAGACAGAGGAAGGAGGAATGACATGGGGTTCTTAGGACTTTGCCTGGTGGCACCAGGGGTCCCTGCCCAGAACTTTAGCCATAGGACTGGGCATTCCATGGCTCCCCAGTAGATTAGGAGAGAAGAACTTGGGAGACGTGGAACTTTCCCTGTCCATTATTCAGCTTCATGGGGCCTGGGATTTCCAGATCCATGAGTGGGCATCCAGATGGACCTTGGGCTCCAGACTATGGCCCCTTTGCCACTTGTCAAGTCCTTTACCATTTCTTTGCTTACGAACCTTTGATTACTTTATCCTGGATCAGATCCAAAGCCCTCTGCCCAGGATGTAAGGCCCCCTCCCCCAGCTCTGCTGCTATCATCATTTATTTCAAATAGGTTAGTCTCCATCCTGTAGGAGGTCACCTCCTGTAGTAAAACAGTAAAACATTTAAGTCCAGCCCCTCCTCCAACATTTTTTCATATCCAGCCTCATTTAATTGTCTGGCAGGTTTTCAGGGTTGACCAAGGAAAAGTTGCTCTTCCCCTTTTACCAATGAGGACGCTAAAGCTTAAAATAATTAACTGATTAGCTGTCTTAAACAGACAGAGTGAGCCTTAAAGCAATCTTATCCCCACTGGTACAAAGTACCATATATATTTTTATATATATATATATATATATATATTTTTTTTTTTTTTTTTTTTTTTTTTTTAAACAATACGTAGGCCTCCTGAGGGCAGGGACCATTTCCTTATTTTGTCAAACTACTAGTACCTGGCTGAGGGCACCATAGGAGCCTCAAGCACATGGTTTAATTTTCTGTGTTAGGGAATGCATAAGTATAAGACCGTAGAAGAGGCAAATAATCTTGGAGCATGTAAGCTGAAGCACTCCTTTCTCCTGCTGATGTATGCATGTTTGCTCTGCCCCATCAGAGAGAGCTAAGATGTCCTGTGACAAAAGCAGTCAGTGAAATATGGCTCATTGGAAGTCGGTGTTTAAAAGCTCTTAATTTGTCACACTTGACCACAGTCTTCGTTTTCACAGGAGCCCTGGTGACTGTGTCATACTCAAGGCACCTCTCCAGCTGGCTCATTAAATTTGGAAGAGCGGCCTTGACTTGAATAAGAATAAATCCAGCTGTTGTATCAGATGTTAATTATAAATCAGAATGAGCCATTTATAACTCTCAGGGTGTTTGATAAAGCTAACTTTTCCATGGTGCCAACTCTTCAAGAAATATACTTTGAAGTGGTGTGTTTTTTTTGTTTTGGTTTGGTTTGGTTTTGGTTTTATTTAGTGTGTATGTCATTGTGGGGTTTTTTTTTTTTTTTTTTTTTTTGAGCAGAATGTTCTCCTGCTCTACTGGAAGATATCAGGCCTCATTTTGAAGTTTGGCTCTGAGGGACCATTGCCCAGGTTTTCCTGGGGACCACTCCCATCACCTTCCAGGAACCTTTTGTTTCATAGCCACTCTTGCTTATGTTCAAAGGTCATTTCTTTCTTTCTTTTTTTCCCCTCTGATTTGAACTCTTTCCTTTTTAGTCCTTATTCTCATCTTCTTCCTTCAGCAATTTTGCATTGTTAGGAATGCTCAGTGGGGGCTGGGTTCATGTGTGAAATACTTGGAAATTAACATCAGGCTGTAAATTCTGTTATAAAGTTCTTGTGAGTGAGCCTGGGGCTTGCTTGCTTGTCCTGGGTAATCACGGCCCTGAGATGCAGCGGTGCTTACTTTTCATTCGGTGACATCTTGGGCCACGACTCTAGGAGCCAGGAGACCACAGAGTGCTCAAGGCATCTTCCAGTGCTCAAGGGGATGTGAAGAATTCAGAATAACTTCTGGGTTGAAAAAATAGTATCTCAGTTTCCCTATAATTATGATTTAGGGGGAAAAGTCACATAGCCTGGATCTTGTAGTAGGATGAACACGGCACTGTAAGTCATGCTGGGCTACTGGTCTCGGCCCTGGTATGAGCTAGTGATCTTGAAAATCACTATGTAGCTGTGGTCTCAGTTTTCCCAACTCTAAAATGAATTGTTTAACCTAGACAATCACTCTCCAAGATCCCTTCCGCCAATCCACGTGGCTATATCGTTTTCCTACTCTAAAATCACTTTCACCTATACCATTTATATTTTTTAATAATTTGTTCTTTTAGGCAGAAGCACCTTTTTCCTCGTTGGTGAAATTTTAACCTGGTGATAATTTATACTGTCGGGTGGAATGGGGTGGGAAGAATTGCTAGCATTTATTGACTAGCGCTGCATGAGCTGGACGTTATCGGGGGAGAGTGCTAATGTGAGAAGGAGAAAGTTTTCTTAAGAATAAAGTGGGTCCACAAAGCCAATGGTTGTCCGTGTCCAGTCGGGTTGTCTCTCCTGGAGGGTTACTTTCAGTCCTCAGCAGCGGTTGCAGCCCTTTTGCTGTCATGCATCTGCTAGTGTGAGACATTCCTCATGCTTTTTTTTTCTGTTTGCATCTTAGGACAACAGTAGTAGCAGCAGCTGCCTTCTTGGATGCCTTTCAGAAAGTGGCTGACATGGCCACCAACACACGTGGTAAGCAGGTGGAGGGTTGGCTTCCAGCATTGACGGCGCTCAGCGTGTGGGCTCTTACCCTTGGGCGCTTTACAAGAATATAGAGCTTAAGTTATCAGAGCTTAGCTGACTCATATTTAAAAATATATAGATTTTTTAACTCTGTGGGATTCCACATCGTAGAAGCTGCAAATCGTTCTCTAGATAATAAAGTGCACGAGAAGAGTGAAAAATAAATGAAAGGAACCACTGTTTATGCCTGAGATGGCTTGTTGTGTTTTTAAATTAATTAATCAATCAATCAATTAATGAATTGGCTGCCTTGGGTCTGCATTGCTGCGCGCGGGCTTTCTCTAGTTGTGGCGAGCCGGGGCTACTCTTCGTTGCGGTGCATGGGCTTCTCATGGCGGTGGCTTCTCTTGTTGCGGTGCGCGGGCTCAGTAGTTGTGGCCCGAGGGCTCTAGAGCACAGGCTCAGTAGTTGTGGCACACGGGCTTAGTTGCTCCACGGCATGTGGGATCTTCCCGGACTAGGGGGTCAAACCCATGTCCCCGGCATTGGCAGGTGGATTCTTAACCCCTGCGCCACCGGGGAAGTCCTGGCTTGATGTGTTTTTGTGATCACTTTTAACGATGTGCTGGTTGTAGAGTCCTGAGCTGTGTGTTTGGTTGCAATTTGTTTTTCCCTCTCATGTGTCATCTTGAGATTTTCCTCAATCCCTTGTGGAATGAAAAGCAGTGAGAATAATGGGTTAGACCATTTTTTCTAGGTTCCCATAAAACGAGGAAACCTATTATAAGTAGCGTACTATTGTGTTGTGTCTGTTTATGTGTCTCCCACATTTGACTGCAAACCCCTACAGGTATAAACTAGACGGTGACGTGTGCATGTCTGAACCCTCCCAAAACATAGTACCTGGAACACAGTAAGTGTTTAAAGTATGTTTATTAAATCAATGAACAAAGGGAAATCTTTTGAAAATTTGTAATGGTTTTTCAGTGACTGTGAATCGTAGAAAAGAATATTCATAACACGTGAAAGGTGTAGAGAAGAAAGTAAATCTGTCTGTATCCAGCACCATCATTAGAAATATGATGTTACCCATAACCTAGAGACCCCCCCATTCAAAGGGGGTGCTTTCCTTTTCATTCTCAGAGAATCTCTCCTGTCTCTTTTTTTGCCTTCTTTCTGCATCTGCTCGTGCACTGACGGCTACATGCCTGTTCTTGTCGTTGTCTTGGTGACGTGGGAAAATGTGGGTGTTGGAGGCCAGTGTTGGGGGGATTGCGCCCAGTCACACAAGAGTTAAGCTTATCTGAAGCCCATGATGGGTATGTTCCTCCAGTGGGTTTCAGTGTGTACCCATTTACCATAGGTGCTTAATTAAATATTCAAATGAATTTGCAGTGAGGACTCTTCTCATTTAAGATGCTTGAAAACTGCTGATATTTCAGGCAGTGTCATGGGACCACAAAAATCAATATATTACTCTACGTGTCCTGGAGGAGCTTGTAGTGGCAGGGGGGCAGGGGGGATGCTATGTGCAAATGAAGAATTTCAGTGTAGAAATAACATGTTTGATATGGTAATAGTGGTAGAACAGAGTGCTGGGGGAGTATGGAAAAGTGAGCAATTAACTCAGCTCAGGGAGTCGAGGAAATTCTCCCAGGAGAGGTGGTATTTCTCCTCGTTTCCAAGATGCCAACGGTGTTTCAAAAGGTTCCCTAGGAGAATGTGATGGAGACATCAGAGCATTGGTTTCTTCATCTGGTTTGTCAGCTTGACATGGATCTTACCCAGTATCTTTTTCTAAGCCCCTTAAAAATTTTTTTACGTAACACATACGTGTGTGTTATGGAACCTTTAGAATATACAAGTATAAAGAGGAATACAATGGTCATGGCAGTGTTCACTGCTGTTAGTGTTATTGGGTCGGTTTTATCATATTTTCTTCGACCGCAGCAGGATCTGGAATTGGACTCATCAGTCATATGGATGTCTTTCTAGAATAGCCATCAGAATGTGTCTTTCTTAAAAGAGTTGCTCCGTTATTTTAAAGAACTTACATATCTGGTGTTGCATTTTTGAGGCTCTGTGGTTCGTAAGTTTATATTTTAATGTTTAATTACTGGATGGACCCTAAAGGATGGAATAGAGATGTATCCCCTGATTGTCCATAATTTCCTGCAGTGGGAACCTGGGTTTTTGCAGACGCCGCTCCCGAGACTGGTTCTCGGTGGGAGATTGAAGGGCCTGCAAGTTCTCGTGGTTGAAGGGAGGAGAAACAATTATTTGTGGGAAAAGAAACCAGAGTAGCCTCTCTGTGGTGCTGGTGGAGGTAGAGAAGGAGTTTGGAGGTGATGTCATTGACAAAAGACAAATAATGTCACAGGAAACAAGATCCCTGCTTTGAGATTATATATATATATTCAAAAAAAAATTATTTAATTTATTTTAGATTTGGCTGCGTTGGGTCTTCGTTGCTGTGCTTGAGCTTTCTCTAGTTGTGGTGAGCGGGGGCTACTCTTCGCTGCGGTGTGCGGGCTTCTCATTGCGGTGGCTTCTCTTGTTGTGGAGCACGGGCTCTAGGCGTGCGGGCTTCAGTAGTTGTGGCGTGCGGGCTCGGTAGTTGTGGCTCGTGGGCTCTAGAATGCAGGCTCAGTAGTTGTGGTGCACAGGCTTAGTTGCTCTGAGGCATGTGGGATCTTCCCAGACCAGGGCTCAAACCCGTGTTCCCTGCCTTGGCGGTGGATTCTTAACTACTGCGCCACTAAGGAAGCCCCCTGCTTTGATATATTTTTAAACCATTTGATTTTAGGTCACTTTTAGCAATACCAGAATACTTTACATCTCGATGTCTAGAATCCATATGCCCTGGGAGGAAATAACTTTATTGAATATGGGAGTGTGAGAACTCACATGACCTAAAAAATGTATGGTTGATACAAAAAAGATATATTTTATGGAGACGATAAGAGAGAATCTTGAATGCACATCTTATGCTCAGTAAGCATCAAATTAGTTGTATTAAGTTAATTTTTACTTAACAATTGAAAAGTATAGAACATGCTCTTTAGTTTTAAAAAAAAGTATGTAACGAAGTATATAAAGTAAAATCTACCCTCTCAGTACCATTTGCAGAGATTGGGCTTAGTGTCTTTTATAGACTTTTTTGCATACTTAAACACATATGGGAGAAAAATTAGTCGTAGAACAATATGTAGGTTGATAAATGGAATAAAATATATTTGTAAGGTCTTTTTCAAAAGGTAACCTATCAGAAACATTGTTCCCATGCTTTTACTCCACAGTGTATTATAATTATCTTTCTATGTCAGTACCTAGAGATCTACCTCATTGGTTTTAGCAGCCAAATGGAATTTCACTGTCTGGATGTAGCACGATTTAATCATTTTTCTTTTTAGGAGTAGTTAGATTATCTCCACTTACGTACTGTTACAAGCTACACTGCAGTTAATGTCCCTGTATACATCCTTTTGGAGATCTATGGGTAATCTCTTTTTAATGGTGTATTCACCTCCAAGGGAATGAAGAATCTGTTAAAAAAACAAACAAACAAAAAACTTCAATCTGTTTTGGTCAGCAGCAAATATATTTGGGCTTGTGGTCATTACAGGGTGTAACTCTGATGCAGGTTGAAGTTTGATATCTACCCTCTATGGAAAGTCCAGTCTCTTGCTTAGAGCCTTTAGATATCATATTTTTTGAGTCTTTCTTGCTGGAAAGATGAGAAGGGAATAGCAGTTATTCTTAAATGTGTCTCTTTTGGGCTGGTGTCCAGAATCTCAAGCTAGCAGGTCTCTGGTTTCCAAAATATTAGCATTCCATATTGTTTCCCAAAGGGAATGGCTCTGAAAGGTCTTTGTCCTTTTTAGCGTATATTTTGCAGTAGCTATGAATATAATTTATTTAGGAAAATCTTCTAAAGCTAGGCATTATAAGAGCAAAATCAATCTAGTCATATAACTATTAAGTAGAACGTGGAAATACATTAGAACTCTGTTCTATTCATTTTTTTAAATAAAAGAGTGTAAGTTGCTATTATAATGTACATGTTTAGGTGAATAATTAAACCATAATGAAATTTAAGAGTTAATCAACACCATAATACATACAGTTCCATATTTTTTTGATGTTTGCACTCTGGAATGAATGTACAACTTGTGTTCAGTGTGAAAGTACACCTGTTTCTGTGTTATTGGCCGCAAAGAATTAGTGTCTAGGCGTTTGTTGTACAAAGGATGCCTGACTTCTGTGAGGCAGGGTCTCCATTTTCTTCATGTCCATGATGGACCAGCACACGGGCTGTCATAGGAGTTGTTGAACTGACTGGTGTGCAGTTGTCTGGGTTGCTTAAAAAAGAAAAGGAAAAGAACAAAGGTTGGGGGAGGCTTCTCAACCCTCGGTGGCTGGTGTTGGGGAAGAGCATTCCTACACCTGTAAGTGTGCAGCCTGGTGCCCCCCTTTCACTGGAAGGCAGGGGCACGTCTTAGTCAGCACTGGCCCTTCGTGGCCCTTGCATCATTTGCTTGTGTCAGCTAGGGCCTTTGAGAGCATAATGCTGTGTGACTTTCATTTTTGGCTGCCTCAGTGTGCCTCTGTAATTACTTTATAGCTTTGAAAAACCATCTCCGGGATGTTGAGATGATAATACACCAAACCCAGAGTGAGGAGTTTAAGATTCTAAGAAGGAAGGAAATGGATCCCCAGCCAACTAGATCATCTCTAATCACCTTTATTGAATACGTAACACGGGCTGGGCTCTGTCTTTCGTGCTTTACGTGGATTGGGTCTTTTCATTCTCGAAACAATGCTGTGAGGTCAGTGCTTATGACCTCCATTCTAGATGATGAAATCTGGACGAAGAGAGCTTATCTAAACCGACCAAGGTCACGTGGCTTGGAAGTGGGGAGACTGAAGCCTGGCCCAGAGTCTAGATTTTAACCATTAAATTATGATTCCTCATGTAAGGTGCTCCTGGATTTAGTATAAACTTAAGTTTGCTTTTAAAGTTACTTGATCCTGAATGCATTAAAAAAAAAACCAAAAAACACAACAATCTATGTAGCACCTTGGAGTAATAGATTGGGAGCAGGGATGCCTGGGTTTGTCTTCTGCTTGGCCAGCTCTGTGACCCTGAATAATTCTGTTTCACTTCTCCGGGCTTTGATTTCCCCACTTGTAAAAGGAGTTTTCCCAGGACCTAGTAGGGTCCTAGATGATCGCAGGTAACCTTTTTCGGCTCTAATATTCTATGATTTAAAATCTCCTTTTGGCCCTATTAAATCTTAAAATACGAATGAAGCTGGACAGTCTAAAATTTCTCTTTCTATATTACCTTTAACGTTTCCAATTTTCGCTTTGGGGACAAAGAGAGTGGAAGGAAGCTGAGTTAAGCAGAGGATAAAGGGGAGAGAAGGTTAGGCGAGAAATACGGTTAGAAGAGACGCGCCATGTGTGCGTGAGGAGGGCAGGTGGAAGCTGGAACTTTCACAACAGCCAGCGAGGTCCAGACAGTCAGAGGTGGACTTTAGTCGGTGAGCCTGAATTGCTGAGGTTCTCTGAACTGATGAAGACGGTCTCCATAGCTTAACACTGAATGGCACAGTCGTGGTTCTTAAAAATACGTTGTGTTTTTAGTATAGGGTTTGTTAAACGCCGCGCTCTCCTCATCTCGCTGCGTGGATCCTATCGCTCAGGAGGCTTGTTTTAAAGTACAGATGTCAGAGCCCTGCCTTATACCTGTGGTTACTGAATAACTGGGGGTGGGGTGGGGGGTGGAGTGGGGTGGCACTTAGGAATCTCAGATTTTTTAAGGCTTCCCAGGAGAATAAGGCCTCTCGCCACCTTGCCGTCACCCACCTGTCCAATGACATCTCTACCCACGGCCAGCAGTTCCACCCACAAAAAAAATGCTCTCTGCTCCCTGAATCCCTTAAAACCTTTGATCCCTTTCTTCTTGAACGTGTGCATTCCAGACCTGCAGTGCCCTTCCCAGCCCACCCCCTCTCTGCCCCCTTTAGATGCTCGAGGATCTTCGGCTTGTCTTCCTAGAGCCAGTTTGAGAGTCACATCACCTGTGAACCTTCTGTCCCCCACCGCTCCCACTCCTCTGTCCCCAAGGTAAATTGGGTCTCAGGCCTGAGGCCTCTGTAGCACCTTCTTCCGCTAGAGTGTTGACCTCCCTGTGTGGTCACCATCTTCCCCACTGGACTCAACTGCCTCCAGGGCAGGGCCTGCATCCTGCTTCTCTCTGAGGAACCCAGGTTCCCAAATGCTGGCAAGTATCTGGCATTTAGCAGGGGGCAGACAGTGTTTGTAAGCAGCCCTTGGAGGATCCAGGTGAAGAAGGCTGTCATCTCTGAGGGCAGGAGGCTGGTGAGATGGGGTCTTTGGCCAGATTCCACTTGGGAGTTCAGAATTTGAATCTTGGGACCCTTCTCTGAGGTTGAGTCTCAGGACTGAGTGAGTTTGTATTTCATTGTAGCCAAAGAGGGCCCAGCAAATCCATGATGGGGGTCACAGGAAGGAGACAGGTGGGTTAAAGGCAGCTACCTGCTCTTGGCTGGGGTGGGGGAAAAGGGGGAATCTTTGCTTTTAGGGGAGGAGGTGACAGGAAGCTGTTTTCAAGAGGCAGCCAGACTGGTTTTGTTGGCCCCCAAGTTTTACTTTAACCAGGTTGTTTAACTGAAACTTCACTGGCCCTTAACTTCTGGATTGACTTCGGTGTTTGAGACCTGAACTTTCTTTCATGTAATTAAGTCATGATTTCTACCTAGGAAGCTACTCAGCCACAAACTGAAAAAAATAAGTAAAATAAAATAAGAAAGGTCATAAAAAAAACTTTCCTGCAGGCCTGGAACTGCATATTCTTTGAAGATGACCTTAAAGAAACATGGACAGTTTCATTCACTTAATTAAAAATAAAAAGGCATAAACTGCAATCCGCTAATCTATAGATGTGGCGATAGATCACTAAACTGGTTTTGTACTTGGATGTGCCAGTTCAGGTTCCTTAGTTATTTTTGGTTATTGTCCTTAGGATTCTTAAAGGAGGGGAGACCTTATGAGTATTTGAGAAACAGCTCAGTTGTAATTTTTCTTTAAGAGCCAAGCTTATTGTTTTGAAAGATTCAAGGAGAGTGTATTAATTTTTCTGATGATCTTATTCCAACTGAGGCTTTATAGGTAATGGGGAGCAAAAGGAATCTAGCAGAATGCATCTGGAGCCTCAAAAGTTTTATGGAAACCTGCTGGTGTTAATTTTACTTAGTCTGTATATGGTTGCCATAGTGCCAAGCTCTGATTTTCTGGAGCCTTAGCACGTTATAGATGCTCAGGAAACAGTTGCTGATTTGTTAAATAAAAATTGATAAAGTGAAGCACTTCATATCTTGCTTGCATAGCGGATGGACCAGCAGCTGGTTTCTCTAATGTTTTAAAACATGAATCTAGGCAGGCTGTATTGACAGTGACCTAGAAACTCTCTATTGCCTTTCATTTTTGGGGTTTTGAATTTGACCTCTTGATTTTGATTCACATGAATTATTCTGAGGAAGCCCAAAGCTTGCCCTGCTGGTAGTTACATCTTTTTTAAAAAAAATTTATTTATTTTTAATTTTTATTTATTTTTCGGCTGCGTTGGCTCTTTGTTACTGCGCTTTAGTAACTAAACGCGGGCTTTAGTTGCCGCGCGCCGGGGCTGCTCTTTGTTGCGATGCGTGGGCTTCTCATTGCCGTGGCTTCTCTTGTCGCGGAGCACGGGCTCTATGTGTGCGGGCTCAGTAGTTGTGGCGCACGGGCTTAGTTGCTCCCCGGACCAGGGCTCGAACCCGTGTCCCCTGCATTGGAAGGCGGATTCTTAACCACTGTGCCACCAGGGAAGCCCGGTAGTTACATCTTGAAAATTCTCGTTGCTGTATTGTAGGTGGGTGTGGGGAGTAAGTAAGAGCAAATCTATGAAAAATAAGAACATTTTGTAGTTGATTAAAGTGGGAAATTGGATGAGCCAAGACAGAGCTACCTTTTCTCCCATATTTCTTGTTTGTTTCCTTTTAATTGCGTTGCTTTTTGCCAGGGCTTAACACATCCTGCGTGTGCCATGGTGAGTGACCCCGATGCGGTCCTGGCCTTGTGGAGCTTTTAGGCTGGCCCAGGGCTGTTCTCTGTGATAGAATTTTCTGTGATGATGGAAATGTTACGCATTTTTGCTGTCCAGTATGGTAGCCACCAGCCACCTGAGATTATCAAGCACTTAAAAGGTGGCTAGTGTAACTGAAGAACTGAATTTATAATTTTTAAATTTTAATTAGTTTTAATTAATTTTAATTTAAATAGCCACATATACCTCGTGGCTACCACATGACACAGCATGGATATAAGGAGTATAACAATTCCTACAAAGAAAGGCTAACAGTAAATGTACATATTTTATGAGTCATCTGATTTATTCTGTTTTATATCAGAAAGCTTTACTGAGAGCTTACTGTATACCTAGTAAAGAATGCAAAGAGGTGTTGTTTCTGAGGCACTGGGTCAGTGGGTGGTAGAAGGGTTTAGACAGGCATGTAGTGGTGGAGTGTTAGGTGGAGAGGTACATGTAAACAATAATAATTCCCAACAATAAATGCTTCCACCTTCTTTTTATAGCATGTCCGTTTCATCCGTTTCATGCATATTCTCAGTGGATAAGACATCATTCCAAAGGGGGGGGAAATCGGTTCTTGAGGAGAGAAGGGGGTCTTACCCTTTTTATATATCAGGTACAGATATGCATACAGTAATACGCAGACATACATAGGTCTGTGGAATTAACATTTTATGAGGAGGGGGGGTGATTAGGAAAAATGTGTCCAAAAAAGGCTCCTAATGGGAGCAGTAAAAAGGGACAAGCTTGAGAAAACTGTTCTGTGATGAAGCCTAGCTTTTAAGAAAGGTCAGCCTTTTGCTTGTTGCCCCCTTCAAGGTGCATTTAAGGAATTTTCATGAACCTGAGGAGGGTGATTGCTGTTGGCATATCTCCTTTACTTGAAATATCTTGGCAAAACGAATCCGTATTACCAGATTCTGTAGTCGGAAAGTCACCTAGTGTTGAACAATAAGTGGATTCAGAGGCATCCAAGACTGGGTTGCCTTCTCACGGTTGTATATTCACCATTTGTAAATATTCTGAACCGTGGTGAATGCAAAGAACAACTTTAACGCTGGGTTGTGTCAAACTGCCCTTTATTAATGGGGCTTTGTAGCTGTAATCCTTTTAATGAGGATATGTGTGTGTGTACGTCTATACACGCACACATATCTATACAACCAGTATCTGTAACAACATATATAACAACCTTTGTGTATAACATATATATACACGTGCGTGTGTATGTATATATAAGCATATACATATACATTCATATAAATATTAGCTGAAAGAACTGAAGCATCGGACTGGTCTTAGCAGATTCTTGCTTAGAATGACAGAGAGACAAATTCTCTGTTCCAGGACGACTGGTTTCTATGTAGAGCTCATCTTTGGTATGCTTACAACTTTGCTGAGGGCTGTGGTGGGACCAAAACCTGGAATAGCTTTAGTGTAGCCTTATTCACTTCCTTCAGCCCCTCGAGCCACTCCGAATCTGTGTATATATATGTGTATGTAATCTGTTTATATTGAATACCTATGAGTTTCCATCTTATATGAAGTACAAAAAAATTTTGTAAATTACTGCTGTTTCTAATAATATGTAACCTAGCTAAAAACTGTACGCCTATTAAATATAGCTTCAAGTTATAAAGTTTCCTTCTCTTCTGAGATTTTGGAGCTATCATTGACCTAGTAAGGGACGACATAAAAAGATATAAAGCCTTTTAAAATGAGCTCGTAAATGTGCATTCTGCTTTGGGTTTCATTACTTTGATGTTTTTCTGATAGACCTTGAGTCATTTTAACTCATCGGAGCAAGACATTTAATCCTACATATTCTGCTTAGGATAAGACAACTTTTTAAAAATGGCCCTGTGAATGTGAGGTTTGTCTTACCATTTTCCATTTTTTAAAAACGTCATTATTTTTTGGTTTGCTTTATATGAAGCTCAGACTTGGTGTTGAGTCTAGCACAGTCGGGAGACATGTGGATTTTAAACTTTTTTTTTTTTTTTTTTTTTTTTACAAAGCACACTCTAGGTAAGGACTAGGAATAACAAAGGAATCCATATATTTATTGAGTATTTTTATTTAATAAATTTCTAAAAGAAAATCTTATTTTCTGTTTTTTTTCCCCCTCCTTTTTTGTGTTAAAGGAGTTAGGAGATGGGGACTTTGTATATTCAATTAATTTGATGGGGAAATTTGTATATTCCAGGAGATTTGGAATCATAAGCCAAGCATCACTGGTGCTGAAATGAAAATCCCTCATTTCCAATCCCATCTTGATACTAAAAGTGATCCCTGACAATAGCATCGTTTCCCGCTCTACAAGTGGCTTATTATTGATCTTTGATTGGGTAGCAACAGTTGCCAGAGATGGGCTGTTTCCTTGTGGTTCCTTGTGGCCTGCCTAGATGGTATTTGGCTTTTCACTGCACCTTCCCGAAATGACCCTTGAAAAGTTATTGTGCATTAGTTAGCCTGAAGGACACTAACCTGAGTCCCACTTTTACATACGTATATTCTGGGTGTCCAGAGCAGGATGTCACTAGAACCCTAATATCCTCTACCAGGGAGAGTTAGGGATGTAAAAATCCCACACCCAAGCCCTGTGTCCAGTTAAGGCTCGTCCTCCCACTAACCAAGAGGAGCATTTGCTCCCGCTGAAGTCAGTAGTGTTTCTCTGGTTTGACTTAATTCAGGCAATGCCAGGGAAGATATGATGCATGCTGTTCTGTTTTACCTTGGCAGCCTTAATAAACGCTGGTGAATTACATGGTGGCGGTGGTAGCAGTGGCGGTGAGGAGGAAGGTCCAAGCGTGGAGGGGATGTGTGTTTTTATGGGTGACTGGGTCGGTCTGCGTGCAGCGTGGTTATTTGTGTCATTAGGCCGTTTACATAATGAAGTGGTTTACTCAGCAGCTCCATCCTTCCAGCTGCCTGCGGGGCTGTCTGCACAAGCAGGGGGGACTCTCCCACCATCATCTCCCTCCCGCCCTCCTCCCCACCCTAGCTCTTTCCCTTTGCTTTTCGTTTTGGCTTAAAATAGCTAATACCCCTCCACCCCATCCCGCTGCCACGTGCACAGACATACCAGAGTCACGTTTGGTAAAATATAAATTAGCATTAATGAAAAAGTGCAATTATTTGAATTCATACAGACGAGGCAATTTTTTTTTTTTTTAAACAATGCTTGCTTATGGAAGATCATTTGCCATAGAGTTGTGAACTTGGTTTGTTCCGCCTGCCTCAGATAAAAATAACCATTTGGAGTGTAAACGTGAACTTGAAGACACTATAAGTTGTCAAACTAGTATTTTTCCAGGCTGAGTCTATTCTGCCTGATTGCATAGCTGCCTCCCCTCTGCTCTGATAAAGCCCCAGCCTGAAAACATGCACGAAATGTGAAAACTACTTTGAACTAAAAATTTCACCTTAGCTGTTCACTTGTGCTCTGCTGGAAGAAACATGTGGTATTGGGAAATCACTCAGAGAAGAGAGAAAGTGAGAGAGAAAGAATATCCCAAGGGGCTTCCCTCACCCAGAGTCTGGCAGTGAATTCACCTGATATAATTTAAAGAAATTTGATTCTTATACACTGCTTTTGGAAACATATCTGTGGCCTGACATGAGAATTACCTGGAGGTTTGATGCCTTGTTTTGTCTTGTTTTACATAATGCTCTGGTCTTTCATTTTTAGAAGGTAGAGAGTCTCTGTTGTAGATCATCTAGTACGTAGTGCAAGCTTTTCATTTTTACAGGGCACACTCAGCGAGCTGAAGTCACTTGCCTGAGGCTGCTCAGCTTGCAGGGGGAACAGTGGGATTCTCACTCTAGGTCAGGGCTTTCTGTCCTGTGGTTTCCCCTGAAAGCCACCTGGCCAACCGCTTGTTGACTTCAGCTCTTGAGACCATTCAAGTAGGAAAGAACATGAGCTATGGAAAAAAGCTCTGTCCTGGGCTCTCAGTTGATTATGGTTAGTCAAGATTTTTGTTGGCTCGTTTGTTTATGTGGAATCCTTGGTTGTCTGGTTTCACAAAATAGTTTTCCACTTTCATTGCAGTCCTTTCTTTTTCTATGGAAGATGTTTTTGTTTTCCTTTAGCCCTCTGTGTGTGTGTGTGAGTGACAGCCTGTTTTGCTTATATTTTAATCATCTGTTATGTTTGACATAAGCATATTTATCTGTAAGAATAACTTGGCTTCTTTCATCTACGTTGTCTTAGTTTTGTAAACATATTGATCTGCGCGCGAGCGCGCGCACACACACACACACACACACACACACACACACACACAGTATGTTTTTTGATTCTCAAATGTTTAAAATTGCCATGGGACATCTTATGTCTAGTAAAAAGGTACTGCTATGGAAATCTGCAGCATTTCCTGCTGTGAGTGCCAGGGCCCAGGGACCCCCGGTTACCATGGAAACCAACATGGAGCCGCTGGGTGGTGCTTTCCTTGAGAGCTGCATTTGAGTGCATTTTGCAGTCGGCTACATCTTCCCCCCACCCCCTTTCAAGTTAGGAGGGGGAAAATGCTGAGTGATTACAAATAAAAAGAAACTACTGTTTCAGCCAAGGCAGAAAGAGATCTTTAAAATGTACTTGTTTTAATGTGATTGTCCATAGTGGGGCAATACAGTTCTCTGAAGATGGCCAAAGGTACCTGATAAAATACAAAGGAATTGTGGAGGAGATAGTGAAAATGGAAGCTTCATCCTGTGCTACCGACCTGCGGGCTTCTCTTTGGGAACGACGGGCGTGCAAGACTGACACGGGCTTTATTCCCACTGACTCTGGTTGAGCCCATTCAGTTTGCGGCAAGGGCTTGACGGCAGACAAAAGACCTTCAGCACTCTGCACGTGCCTGCCACCCTCCATTTCCTGACCCCTCTCTCTCAGAACCCACCCGGAGAACCAGATCTGAGAGCCTGGAGAGCTCCCCCGAATTTTAGCCCTCGATTTGCCATTTAAGCACGTGAGTGCCATCTGTGCTTGTTGAGAGGCAGTGCTGATGATGAGAGCGGTACTTCATTCGGGTGATACCATTTAAAGCCAAGCGCAAGATGCGTTGCTTGCGCTGGACCCGGAGGAAAACATGAACCGTGCAAACACACCCCTGGCCTCCCAGTGGTGGTGGTCCTGTTGGTCACTGGCCACGGGTGGGCTTCCAGCATGTTTGTGAGGGAGACGCAGTGACCCCAATGCCAGGCTTCCACTCTGCCCATTAACAGACTCCTGTTTCATGAGACTGAAGGATAATAAAATTGCATCCAACCATGTTAGATGGATGCCTTTGTGCTCTGGTGTTTGCTTTTGCAAATGTGTGTGTATAAAGCAAATGCCAGGAGTGTGTGCTATTCGGAAATAGTGAAGTACCTTGGAGCCTTTGCCTATCGCAGGCGGCTGGGACCTTAGTCCAGCCTTGGCCTTGAGGATCTACGGAGGGCCCTCTACCTGTTGAGGCTCTCAGCTAGCCTGATCTCATTGAGGAAGGTAGTAGGAACCCTGTTTTGCAAACAAGGGAAACCGGCTGGTGACTTGAAGTGCCTTGGTTAAAATGCCACACAGCTCTGAAGCAGCAGAGCCTGGAGTGTGTGTCTCCACTCTTCAGGACCCATCAGTCCATCCTCTCTCCACCTCTGAGTTCAGTTGGATATATGGAATCACCTGGGAATTTAGAATCTCAGTCCATCACTGTAGACATTTCGGGCTGCATAATTCTTTGTTGTGAGGGCTCTCCTGTGCATGACAGGCTGTTTAGCAGCATCTCTGGTCTCTGCTCCCCAGTTGTGAAAATCAAAAATATTGGTAGCCATTGCTGAATGTCGCCTGGTGGGGCAAAATGACCCTGGTCGAGAACCACTGAGCTAGACCTCTTAGGTGTTTTTATTTGGCAGTTTAATGGACCTGCGGCTCTGCCTTTTCTTGAGGTGGTTGTGGACAGCTTGGTTCATTTAAGCTAGGCTTTAAATTATTCATAAGTATTTTAGGATTTTAGCAATTTGACGGTCCATGCATTGTTTCTTCTGGGAAATGACCACCATGCTGAGTTGTGTGTAAAACTTTGTGAAGAGTCCACATCTTACCAAAAAGGAGTGCTTCCTTTTTACTCGAAAGGCCATTTCCCACAGTGAAAATATGCAGGTTTTTTTTTTTTTTTCCCCAAAAGATTAACTCAGATAAGAACAGTGAAGGAGTTGAACGGAGCGTTGGAGTTTTCATTGTAGCTGAGCTGCCCTCCTTCTCGGAGAGGCTGTGCCTGGGTCAGGAGGCCGGCTGCAGGCCATGCAGGCCGTGGGGCCTTGGTGGGTTAGTCTGAGCGGACACCCTTTGGTTTTGTCGTCTATGAGAGGACAGTCGGGTCTGCTGTACCTGCTGGTCAGGGCGACTGTGGAGCTCCCATGAGGTCGAGGCCATGAGAACCCCAAGCAGCTGTGACACAAGATTACCTGTCCCTTCTGGGGCCTTTGTCACATCAGACACGGTGGGTTCCCGGTCACTTCTAGATCCTGGCACCCACTCCTGATTCCACTTCTGATTTGTTTGCCTGTCTCCTCCCAGCTTTTGCCCCTACTCTAGAACCATTGAGGTCGCTGTTTTTCCTCCCAAAAGACCTTTTGGACATTTACAAGTTCCCCTATTACTATTTTGTTTATTACTCTTACATTTTATTATTTTTTAAAAATTATTACAAACAAATATTTACATATAATTATTATTTTATTATACCGCTTATTAGATTTGGGGTATTATAATGGGAAAATGAATGAATTTTGATTTTTGATTTTTTGAATTTTTGATTTTTCTTTTAATAATGTTTCATTTTTTTTTCCTACTTTACTGAAGTATGACTGGCAAATGAAAATGTGTATATTTAGGTTGTACAGTGAGATTTTTAAAGTTGTACAGCATGATAACTTAATATACGTATTATACGTTAAGAGATGATGTCCACAGTCAAGTTAATTAATAGATCCGTCACCTGTCATAGTTACCAGTTTATGAAATGAACGTTGAGTGTTTTAGTTATCTCCCCCATGCTCATGGATAGGGAATCTCACCTTCCCCTGCGCGGGATGTTCTTCTCCCTTACCTCCCCCCCTCATACTCTAGCTGATCCCTTAAGGTTTCTCTCAGGCAGTCTGTCCTCTGGGAACCCTTTTCTCAGTCCTCAGAGGGGTTAGGAACTGCCCCGTTTTGCTCCAAGCCCAGAATCTGGGCACCTCCTGCTCTCTCCCTGTTCCCTTACCAACCCGTGAGCTTCCTTAAGGCCAGGACTCATTCATTTATTAACAAATAGTGAGCGCTGTGGTGTGCCAGGCACGGTTGTTCTGTTTTAATGTGAAATTCACATAGCACAAAATTAACCAATTTAAAGTGAATGATTCAGTGGCATTTAGTATTGTGCAACCACCACCCTCGTCTGCTTGCAAAGCACTTGCATCACCCCAAATTAAACCCTGGCCCCAGGATGATGAAAGAGGTCTGGAGATAGCTAGGATAGTGGTGTTGGTTGTACAACTGTGTGAATGTACTTGAATGCCACTGAACTGTAGCCTTAAAAATGACTACAGTGCAAAGCCGACTTTTAGGGCAGTGAAAACACTCTATGTGATACCATATAATGGATACGTGTCCTTAAACGTTTGTTCACATCCATAGAATGTACAACACCAACAGTGAACCCTAATGTAACCTGGGGACTTTGGGTGATAATGATGTATTTGTGTAAAATTCATCAGTTGTAACAAACGTACCACTTTATTGGTGGATGTTGATTAGTTAGGGAAACTATGCATGTATGGGGCAGGGAATATATGAGAAATCTCAGTACTTTCCCCTCAATTTTTCTATGAACCTTAAACTGCTTTAAAGAAATAAAATCCTAATTAAAAAATGGTTATAATGGTAAATCTTAGGTATATATCACCACAAAAAAACATGCCCATTAAGCATTTACTCTTCCCTCCCTTACCCTGGTGTGTTTTGTGGTGTATTCATCATTTTTTCCTTAGCCATTAACAAAGTTGTTACTTAATAAAACTTTGTCTTTGTAATCTCTTCAACAGCTCTGTAATGGGAGCTGTACAAAGACAACTGATTTGTTTTTGTAATCTCTTCAATAGCTCTGTAATAGGAAAAGTTATCTTTAAGGCAATTTATTTATTTAAGGGTTTTCTACTTCTCTACTGATATCTCCATAGATATGCCTCTTAAACCAAAGCTAATTTGTTAGTTTATCTGCCCATCTTGGTTATTTTTAGTTGACATTTTGGGCTGATAATGGTGGTCTTGGTTCTGTACCTGGTGATGTGTGTCTGGCACACTTGGAAACAAAGAGGTATTGAGTCTTTCAAATACATGTAGTCATATCACATCTAAGGATGTTAAAAGTTTTTGATTACTCTTTCCTACGGAGGAGACAGAAAATGAAACCATCCTTTCAGAAATCAACATTTTTACTCCGATTTTGTCCTTGAAGTGTGGCTGCCTTGTTAATCCTTTTCTTTCTGCTCACAAGTCACAAAATCTTGTTTTTCTCTGTTGCTCTGTAATTTATAAAATTGTATTGCAGTTGGCTTGGGTAGAATTTACTTAAGCATAGTTGAGCCTCTAGATTTTCTTTCTGGCATAGACAAAAGCATCATTAATTATGAATATGAATTCCTTTTGCAAAATGACAAGATTGAACATTTCCTCATGCCAGTATCCCAGCTGTCTCATTCTGATGTTCAACAAAGACTTTTAGAGATTGTTTTTAATAGCCATGGTATCAGATACTAAAAAAAAAAAAAAAAAAAAAAAAGCTGAAAAGAATGCAGAGTAGCTTACTGTTCATTTGTCTAGAAAAAAAACAAAACATAATGAAAGGTTTTGGTTTTAATGTGGCTGTTTCCACTCTTGTGATGCATTTGAGGTCTCAAAGTTTTGGTCATGGCTGCAAACCAAAGGATCATTTCTGTTCTCTAAAGTGTTCTGCTGTTGACAGATGCAAAATTCCATTTGTTCAGATGATCAGTGCTTGAGAATCCCAAGACTCAGGTCACCTTGTTGCCCGCCCTCTGAGGAGCTGAAGCTCACTCTTGGTTTGGCGATGGAGGTGATGGGAGGGGCGTCGGTAGCCAGTCAGTGCTGAGCCCTCACTGTTTGCCATCACTGAATCATTGTGGCCTCACCACAGTCACAGGGTAGCTTCTATTCCTACCACTGCAGGAAGTGAACTAGGGTCTGACTTCAGAACCTTCAGGCTTTTCACCACCATGTTCTGTTGCCTCAGTCCTGAGTGTGTCTGCCCAGCCATCGGTTGACCATCTCAGTGAGTCAGTTTCTGATGTCCCTACTTGCCCTGTATCCTGTATTTGCTGCCAGAGAAGTTGACCCAGATGTGGTCCTTCGTGTTAAAACCCCGGGAAGAGGTTGTCTTGCCTCTGGCCTCCAGCTGGGGTTTTCTAGTCTGGAGATGGACCTATGTTGTTACGTTCCTTTCCAGCCTATCAAAGAAGCCATTACTCTTGGGAATTCCCTCCTAAGTTTAGAGCTCAAGGCTCAGAGATTTTGTGTGTGCATGTGTTCATGCATGTGCTGTTATTTGATAATATGCCACAGGTTGTTGAAAGACTTGGTTTCTGCTCAGTTTCTTGAGTAAGGATGTTTTGGGTCACTGTCCCCCTTCTGTTTTAAAATTTAATTTTCTGTTTTTGAATTTTGGACACTTCCTTTTTTTTTTTTAACATCTTCATTGGAGTGTAATCACTTTATAATGTTGTGTTAGTTTCTGCTATATAATAAAGTGAATCAGCTATACGTATACATTTATCCCCATATCTCCTCCCTCTTGCATCTCCCTCCCACCCTCCCTATCCCAGCCCTCTAGGTGGTCACAAAGCACCGAGCTGATCTCCCTGTGCTATGCGGGTGCTTCCCA
>NC_041228.1:14561651-14571627 GCF_002837175.3 Physeter macrocephalus
ACTCTGTATGACAGACTCTAGGTCCATCCACCTCACTACAAATAACTCAATTTCGTTTCTTTTTATGGCTGAGTAATATTTCATTGTATATATGTGCCACATCTTCTTTATCCATTCATCTGTCAGTGGACACTTAGGTTGCTTCCATGTCCTGGCGACTGTAAGTAGTGCTGCAATGAACATTGTGGTACTTGACTCTTTTTGAATTATGGTTTTCACAGGGTGTATGCCCAGTAGTGGGATTGGTGGGTCATATGGTAGTTCTATTTTTAGTTTTTTAAGGAACCTCCATACTGTTTTCCATAGTGGCTGTAACAGTTTAACCTCAAAATGGATTAAAGACCTTAATGTAAGGCCAGACACTATAAAACTCTTAGAGGAAAACATACGCAGAACACTCTATGACATAAATCACAGCAAGATCCTTTTTGACCCACCTCCTAGAGAAATGGACACTTCCTTTTGAACCAAAGGCATTTGCGCATAAGAAACTTTATTATTCTCATTTTTGGCTTACTTTAGACGGAAGCACTATAACATTAAACATGAACCCATCTGGCTTAGGTCACATGGAAAGAAAACGGGCCAGACAGTTCAATGTATTGTTGATTGACTACTTTAGAAAACATCAGGAGAGGATCCAAGATGGCCTGTTATGGTCAGAGGTTGAGGAAGGAAGGGCTGGACGCCCACTTGTCAGTGTTTAAAAAGCAAGACAGACAGCCATATTTTTAAGCCCATCCATTCTTTTCCTGTCTTTCCATATTTTTAAAATTGAAGTATAGTTGCTGTACAGTGTTATATAAGTTACAGGTGTACAATATAGTGATTCACAATTTTTAAAGGTTATGCTCCATTTATAGTTATTATAAAATATTGGTTATATGCCCGGTGATATACAATATATGCTTGTAGCTTTTTAAAAAAAGTTTATTTTATTTATTTTTGGCTGCATTGGGTCTTTGTTGTTGCGTGCGGGCTTTCTCTAGTTGTGGCGAGTGGGGGCTACTCTTCATTGTGGCTCATGGGCTTCTCATTGTGGTGGCTTCTCTTGCTTTGGAGCATGGGCGCTAGGCACGCGGGCTCAGTAGTTGTGGCTCGCGGGCTCTGGAGCACAGGCTCAGTAGTTGTGGCGCATGGGCTTAGTTGCTCCGCGGCATGTGGGATCTTCCCGGACCAGGGATTGAACCTGTGTCCCCTGCATTGGCAGGCGGATTCTTAACCATGGCGCCACCAGGGAAGTCCCTATGCTTATAGCTTATTTTATACCTGACAGTTTGTACCTCTTAATCCCCTACTCCTGTATTGCCCTTCCCCCTTTCCCTGTCCCCACTGGTAAACACTAGTTTGTTCTCTGTATCTGTGAGTCTGCTTCTTTTTTGTTATATTCGCTAGTTTGTTGTAGTTTTTAGATTCCACAGATAAGTGATATCATATATAGTATTTGTCTTTCTCTGACTTTTCACTTCGCATAATGCCCTCCAGGTCCATCCATGTTGCTGCAAATGGCAAATTTTCATTCTTTTTTATGGCTGAGTAGTATTCCATTATATATACATGTGTATATATATATATTTGCGTGTGTATATGTACCACATCTTCTTTATCCATTCATTGGTTGATGGACACTTAGGTTGCTTCTGTATCTTGGCAGTTGTAAATAATGCTTAAGCCCATCCATTTTTGTTTTCTTCATAGTGTGATTTGGCTTCAGAAACTCTCTTGTTTCCTTTGATTGTATTTAGTATAAATCTGGCATGAAATGCTATTTCACATTACTGTATCTAGTCATGGGCTGTGTGTGTGTGTGTGTGTGTGTGTGTGTGTGTGTGTGTGTGTGTGTGTGCGCGCGCGCGCACCATTGGAAGATGTTCTACCATGTCCTTGCCTCTCCCCACCTTGTCACTCTGTCCCCCTTCTCTGAAGTAAGAACTTTGCGGGCAGCTGAGCTGAGCTGGCCTTGCAGTTAGCCACTGGCCCCGGCAGCTCGCTTCACTCTCTGTACTCCTTCCAGTAGCCTGGACCCCCGCTTCCTGACTCCAGGCGCCAAGACAGGCCACTCCAGCCTCCTCTCTGCTATCTTCTAACCCCGTAAGAATTGAGGCTACAGGGAGAACCTCAGCAAGCAGGGCTGAGCCCAGCATGAGGGAGGCTGCCAAAGGTGGTGATGGGCACACACGTTGATAAACGGCTTCCCCACCCTGCTCTCATTCCACATAAAAAAGACCACAGAAATCATTGCAGCATGAAATGGAAGAGAGGGTAGATGATTCTGGTGCACACGCTGCCCTGTTATTAGTTAGGAAATTGCATGGCATGCTGGTGAAGAACCTTCGATTTAGATTAAATCACAGCCTGCTTTTTTTTGCAGCATGACCTTTGGCAAGTTGCTTTAACCTCCGTGTACATCAGTTTTCTCGTCTGTAAATTGAACTTGATAATGGCACCTATGTAGGATTGTGGGGAAGAGTCTTTGAGAATGTGTGTAAAGGGCAGAGTTCAGTGCCTGGTCCGTGGTAGCCTTTAGAAGCTATTATTATGAATAAGGAGAGCTCCTCTGTATCAGTATACACGAATGTGCCAGGCACTGTGCTACGTGCTTGGTATGTATAGATTATGTTAATTTTTATAGAGAGTTGTTCTGAGACAGGTGGTGGTGCTTTAAACTAAACAGTGGTCAGGTTGCCTCCATCATTGAAGCAATATGAAATATACGTAGGATGGGTACATTTTCATCGTGGATATTTTAAATAACACACACCCCCCAAAGACCACGACGAGGAATGGTACAAAAGAGTCCCTTTCGTGCCTGAAATAGCTTCTCCAATGTAACCAGGAGTCGTGCAGCTGGCATTTCTCTCTGTCCAGAGGGGATTAGTGACGCCAATTGGAAGGTTAGTTACTTGAGTTAATCATTTGCTTTATTTTTTGAAAGCATGCTACCGCTTCCCTGTGTTGTTTTGACCTCGACAGTCTGTGTAAGGATTCCAAAGTCCAGCTTTTCACTTGGGAGGAGGCTGAATGCAATAATCCTCCTTTTTGTTTCTAACACCGACCTTTGGAGTTTACTCCACGCGGGGGAAACCTTCCTACTCTGTGCTCTGCGGCTTCATCCCCAGGTGGCCTTGAATAGATCACTGACTTGCTTACATGTGATTAGGGAGCTCCTTCCCTGTGGTCTAAGGAAACTACCACTCTGGCCGCGAGGGTCTTTGTGGCCTGGCTTAGCTTTCCTCCCGTAGGAAGGAGGGCTGGGGTAAGAATAAATGTAGAGTAGCAGGGCGTTAGAGGCAGCCTGCCCTGCTTTGCTGAGGGGCGTGCCCTTCATTCATATGGTAGAAACCCTGTGCCTGGCCCCAGCGAATGTTCTCTGACACAGGTGATGGGCTGTCAAGTTTCTCTATTAAGTGTACCTTGGTGGTCAGGTCCTTTCAAAGGTGTTCTTTCAAAGAGACGACTATAATAGAAGTACTGTAATAGCATTCTATTAGTGTAATAGATATATTATATACTATTAATACAATAGAAATGGTATATTGGATTCTGGAAGCTAAGCGCCCTAGTTGTGGCATGTGAAGAGCCTTTGTTTTTTCTTATAATCCTCTTCCCTACCTTTCCCTTGCAGTAATGCCCTCCTCTCAGCGTGCCCTAACCTTGCATGGGGCTTCCTTCTTTGTCCCTTTTAGCTGAGACTGGAGGCTGCAGCTGGCTGGCCCTGGCCCCTGCAGGTTTGATGTGGAGGCAGAAGGCCTGCAGGTGACTTAGCCCCTTCCCGGTCCGGGCTGCCTGCCTCTGGGCCTTGCCTGGTACTCTGTATCGACGCCCGATTCCTGAGCTGGGGATTGAGTTGTTCTGCTTGGGAGAAGCCCCATGTTCCGGATGTGGTCTGAGCCAGTGGGAAAGACGTTGCCACTTAAAAATGTCTTCTGAGGGGACCATTCTGTCTTTCGCACTTTACGTACTAAAAACTGAAACTCCCGTATGACTCTTCATTTTCCCTGTGTGTTTCCCAGGGCTTAGTATATAAAGCAATCAGGAGAACCTGACTTTCTATTTTGCTAACCCTAGATCCTAAAAAAGAAAAGTTCTGGAGAGGATAATAAAAGACTAAAGAGTGTCTTGTCAGTGGTTAGAGGAGATTTTGATTAAATCTGAAGCTAGTGGCTTTGTGAGATTCATTCCCTTTTTGAGGGTGACTGTGGGTTTAGTCCTGGTTAAATCCAGGTACAAAGTGTTGTATGAATATTCTCCCATTGAAGAGTTACACAGCTTCCCAAGCTCTTTCTCCTAAACCCTGTTGCGAATGTGTGGGTAATTTTGAGATGCTCACATCTATAAATCTTCTGTTGGCATTCTCTGAAGTTCATTTAGAGCCCGGATAAGGAGGAGTTAGGAGTCGACTGATTGTGGGTTTTTGCACTGCATCCAGGTTTCCCATTGTGACCAAATGGCGGTTGGTTCCTTGGTTCAGCCAACATAGTCTGAGCACGTTCCACAGTCAGAGGACTGGGCCAGCTTCTGGAAGGAGCTTCTGAAGCAGATCAGGCAAGGATTGGGCCCAGAAGGGCTAACTGTCCAGAATGGGAGAGAATTCATGTACCTTAACACCTATCCCTCAAAGGAGAAAGGGACCATTTCTATGGGTATTGAAATATTGGTAGGCAGGGGATGAACCTGAGCTTTCAAATCACAGGGAACCATGTTGGACAAGTACACGTTCATCACGCAGAGACAGACTCCAAAAGCCAGAAGGTCATTTGTCAGGTAGATTCCGCTGTCATACTGGTTATCCCTCCCCGCTGTAGTAAAAACAGAGAGGGAGATGCAAGGAGGGAAGGAGGGAGAAAGGAAACATACAGTCTATGCAGTTAGGCTTTAGAGGTGAAGACTTTGAATCTGTCTGATCAAGCCCTTGGGCGAGTTTTATTTAGCACGTGTAATGTCTAGGTAGGGTTTGCATATGAGGTCTGAGGGACGGGCAGGTCGTGTAAATGAATGAATGGAGTCAGGCTGACAATGAGAAAGCGTGCGCCCTGTCTAGAGCAGACAGACGACCCTCTGGCCAGTGTTGTATTGTTGGAATGTGGGCCTCGATTCTTGGATTTTTATGAACAGAACTGTCCAGTAGAAGGCTTGGTGATGATGGAAGTGTCCCCTATCTGCGTCATCCAGTAAGGCGGCCACATGTGGCTCTTGAGCACTTGAAATGTGGCTAGTATGACCAAGGAATCGAATTCCTAATTTTATTTCAGTTGAATTAATTTAAAGAGCCACAGGTGACTCATGGCTCCTGTGTTGGGCAGCATAGTTGTCGATGCAGCCAGAATCTGGGCATTCTGTGAAATCTTCTGATTTTTAAGAGTTTGCAGGCTAAATTTGGCCCATGGGCTGTCACTTTCCAACCTCCACCCAAAGATTCAGAGGAGCCTTTAAAAAGTCCTAATGCTTGGGGCTCACTCCCAGTTGGTCTGATTTGACTCGTTGGAAGTGGGGCCTGGGCATCAGTATTTTCTGAAGCTCCCAGGTTGATTGTAAGGGCAGCCGAGGTCAGGAACCACTGCTTAGACCCTAAACATTGGAGGGTGACAGCGCAAGATCCTTGTGGATTTTCAAATGCTAAAAAGCCTGTACTGTGTGCAGTTACTTGCAGATTCCATATGTGGTCAGTGAAGATGGTTATAACTCTCTCTTAGAGTAATTGCAAGGATAAAATAAAACCATTTGTTAAGTGAAAAGAACAAAAGTGAGTTGAGATGCGGGTGCTAGGCTTCGCTTACTCATTAGCCAAACTACTTGCCCTCCCAGACCAACCTTGCCTCTGTAGGGGAGGAAAAAACGTCTTTTTCTATGACCTTCCTAGGTTTTCTGGCTGGGGCAGTGTAAATTGGACTGATGCAAGACAGGTTAACAAGAGAAAAGCATACAAATCTCTTTAATGTAAGTTTTATGTGACATGAGAGCCTTCACAAGGAAATGAAGCCCCCGAGAAACAGTTAAACCTGAGCGTTTTTATAGTAAGTTTAAGGAAGAGTGGAAAGTCGTGGGAAAATGTGATGGGGAGGAAGGGAATGAACTAAGGGCTGTTACTGGGGGAAACACAGCAAGGACTGTTTGTTTGGATCCCTCTCAGCGCCCCTCCGAGGTCAGCGAGCTCTCCCTGCACCTGCCGTTTCTCAAATGCCTTCCGTTTAAAATATTTCTTACACGGAAGTGGCATCTTTGGGGGCAGCATATCCTGAGATGGGATTCAAGCCTTGCCTTGGCAAAACCATGAGTTAGCACTTGCCATGGACTATAGAATTTTTTAAGCAAAGTCTCAGTCAGGAATGTTTAAATCATTGAATGCCAGTGGGCTCCTGAAATCACGCAAAAATGGCAGATATTTGATAGACATTGTGCGTTGATCTGGGTCTGTAAGATTCCAAAGCTGGTGTCACTCTCAGAATTACAGGTTGAAATGGAATTAAAAGTAGAGAAAGTGAAGGAAGGATAGGCGTTTTATAGTCTAAGGAGTGTTTTAGGCATGCATATTTGTTTTTAAAGAAAAAACCAACAAGTGCCCATTGGTCTGTAAGTTCCACAGTGTTGGAGACTGGATCTGCCTTGTTCATTGTGTTCCTGGGGCCCTGTACATTGTAGGGGCTCATTGAACCTTTGTTGAATGAGAGGATGAATTAGTGCCTACGGGGCCCTGCACCAGAGTGTCAGGATTATTTGAGGAAATTTTTATTTTTGTTCTTATTAGGATAGAGGATTTGGAGAGGTTAGTTAGTTTTCCCAGGGTTGCAGAGCTAAGTGGCAGAATCAGTATTTTAAAGTCTGGAATTGTTCCTACAGGACCATGCGAACTTTGTTGCTATAAATATGTATACTGCTAACCCCTAGCTAAAATCATCTCTAAAATGCGTGCAGTGGATCAAAGGGGGATCAACTGGGATCATGGTTTGGGAGGGATCAGCCCATTCTGTCGCCTCCATTCTGAGGCTCTACCCCTGAAACCTCTTGGGGATCAAAGACCTTTAGGGGAAAAGATATATTTTGATGTCCTTTACATCCATCAGCGTGACCAGTGCTGAACACACAGAGACATCTAGTGAGTACCTACCGACCTGATTCAGAAAATATAAATAATGTCTCTTATATGCTTCTTTAGACGAGAAGGGAGTGAAACATTTAACTTTTAGAAGTAAGCAGGCACATTTTAAAATTTGTAGCCCTCTGCCAAGAGGTGATTAAAAGAGTTTTCCAAGTGTCTTGGGATTTATGTAACAGAGGTATGTGTTTTCTTTCTGAAATATACTGTTGTAACACTCCCCTTGCCTAGTTCTGTTCTGCTTTATGCAGAACTCTGAGCCTCCCTTGCCTCTAAAAAAAAAAGAAAAAAAAAAAAAAAGAAAAAGAAAAGAAAAAAACCATATATACTGCATCCCTAAAAATTTAAAGGGTTGGCAAACTATAACCCGTGTACCAAATCCAGCCTGCTGCTGGCCTACAAGCTAAGAATGTTTGTTTTAAATAGTTGGAGAAAAATGAAAAGACTAATATTTTGTGACATGTGAAAGTTAATGTGAAATTCAAATTTAAAAGTCCATCCATAAAGCTTTATTGGAACACAGCCAGCCCATTTTTGTTCACAGTTTGTCTGTGGCTACTTTTGTTCAGCCATGGCAGAGCAGAGGAATAGAGACTGAATGGGCCCACAAAGCCTAAAATGTTTACTAAATGACCCCTTACAGAAGAAGTGTGCCGACCCCTGATTTAAAGCCAAGTAGCTTAAATGTAGAAAACAAACTTATGGTTACCGGGGGGATGAGGTGTGAGGGATAAATTGGGAGATTGGGATTGATGTATACACACTACTACATATAAACTAGGCAACTAATAAGGACCTACTGTAGAGCACAGGGAACTCTACTCAATACTCTGCAGTGGCCTATATGGGAAAAGAATCTAAAAAAGAGTGGAGATATGTGTATGTATAACTGATTCACTTTGCTGTACACCTGAAACTAACACACCATTGTAAACCAACTCTACTCCAATAAAAAAAAAAAAAAAAAAAAAAAAAGCAACGGAACTTGAGGGAGTGGGGGGTGGTTTGGGGGAGTAGAGGTAGAAAATATGTTTTTCCTTACTTTTCTCCTGCTTCGGGTAAAATTTTAATGTTTAAAATGAATCTCTTAAAGTTCCCCCCCCTCTTGATTTGCATATCCCTGAATTCAGAGTCTTGATTGGGGAAGACAAAAGAAAAAAATTAACAAGTGGTGATAGTGGTGACAGCGAAAAGGAAGGCTCTGATACAGTTTTCAGCGAAAGGATTCATATGGTTCTCACCCCCTTCCCTTCCGTGTCTCACCCCAAGACCTTTAACAATTTGAACAGTCGGTTTTTTCCTTTGCATTACATAGGGGACACAGTATGAGAATGTTCATCTGACTGACTTTATTATGGCTACAATGAAGAGTACTTGACATGGCACAGTGAGTGGTACCAAGCTCTTTAATCAGTGTGTGCTGGGTGCCTGTGCTGGCAGGCCTCTTTCCTAGGGTGAGGTTGCATTTTGCCCTTTCAAGGAGCCTCTTGTGATGTCATTCACTTTATACTGTATCTGAAGCCCCAAACCTTAAATGAACAAAGAATTCAAGGGCACTGAGACTTATTTCTTGACAACTTAAGCCTCTTAACACCAACAAGGAGTTGGGTCTCTTTGCCTCGATGAGGAGTGGTCTTGGAAGCCAAATAATGCCCATGTTAATTTGCCAAAGTTTAGATTTGAGCAAATTGTCCTTCCATTTTGACGAGTGCAGCGAGGGTCTGTGAGGGTTCCTCACATTCATGGTTGCTCACGGGTTGCCTGCCTTGCTTATATAGGGTTTTGAGCTGAAAGTCTCTGGACAGTAGTGAAAACGTTGACATGATTAAATGGTCTTGCCCGAGGGAAGGTGTGCATGTTCTAAAGGCCGTTCTCTCCCGTGTCTCATTTACTTTTTAAAGTATTGAATCTTGGGGCTTCCCTGGTGGCTCAGTGGTTAAGAATCTGCCTGCCAATGCAGGGGACACGGGTTTGAGCCCTGGTCTGGGAAGATCCCACATGCCGTGGAGCAACTAAGCCCGTGCACCACAACTACTGAGCCTGTGCTCTAGAGCCCGCGAGCCACAACTACTGAGCCCAAGTGCCACAACTACTGAAGCCTGCGCTCCTGGAGCCTGTGCTCCGCCACAAGAGAAGTCACTGCAATGAGAAGCCCACACGCCGCAAGGAAGAGTAGCCCACGCACCGCAAGGAAGAGTAGTCCCTGCTCACCGCAACTAGAGAAAGCCCACGCAGCAAGGAAGACCTAACACAGCCGAAAATAAGATTTAAAAATTTATTTTTAAAAAAGTATTGAATCTTTACTTTTTACTGCAGTATCTTTACTCTTTAAAGAATTTAATCTTTTTTACAGCCTTTATGTTTTCCACACGTTAGGAGTGAGGTCCAGGTTTGTGAAAGTCCTGTTACACATGCTCAGTTATGATGAATTTAAAAAAATCAGATCATTAATAAACACCTTTTCATTCCTTGCTTCATAAAGTCCTCGTGTGTCTGACTTGGTCTCAGAAGTCCTTTGTCATTTTTCTTTCTTTCTTTTTTTTTTTTTTAACATCTTTATTGGAGTATAATTGCTTTACAACGGTGTGTTAGCTTCTGCTTTATAACAAAGTGAATCAGTTATACATATACATATATCCCCATATCTCTTCCCTCTTGAGTCTCCCTCCCTCCGACCCTCCCTATCCCACCCCTCTAGGTGGTCACAAAACACAGAGCTGATCTCCCTGTGCTATGCGGCTGCTTCCCACTAGCTATCTGTTTTACATTTGGTAGTGTATATATGTCAATTCCACTCTCTCACTTCGTCCCAGCTTACCCTTCCCCTTCCCCGTATCCTCAAGTCCATTCTCTAGTAAGTCTGCATCTTTATTCCCGTCTTGC
>NC_041228.1:14572256-14572591 GCF_002837175.3 Physeter macrocephalus
TTGCTGCGTGGGCTTTCTCTAGTTGTGGCGAGCAGGGGCTACTCTTCGTTGTGGTACACGGGCCTCTCACTGCTGTTAGCGCTCCCGTTGCGGAGCACAGGCTCCAGACGCACAGGCTCAGCGGCCATGGCTCACGGGCCCAGCCGCTTCGTGGCATGTGGGATCTTCCCGGACTGGGGCACGAACCCGCGTCCCCTGCATCAGCAGGCGGACTCTCAACCGCTGTGCCACCAGGGAAGCCCTGAGGGTTATCTTTTCATCTTGTTTATGCTTTCCTTTGCTGTGCAAAAGCTTTTAAGTTTCATTAGGTCCCATTTGTTTATTTTTGTTTTTAT
>NC_041228.1:14572887-14573547 GCF_002837175.3 Physeter macrocephalus
TTTTCTCCATTGTATATTCTTGCCTCCTTTATCAAAAATAAGGTGACCATATGTGCGTGGGTTTATCTCTGGGCTTTCTATCCTGTTCCATTGATCTGTATTTCTGTTTTTGTCCCAGTACCATGCTGTCTTGATTACTGTAGCTTTGTAATATAGTCTGAAGTCAGGGAGCCTGATTCCTTCAGATCCATTTTTCTTTCTCAAGATGGCTTTGGCTATTCAAGGTCTTTCGTGTTTCCATACAAATTGTGAAAGTTTTTGTTCTAGTTCTGTGAAAAATGCCATTGGCAGTTTGATAGGGATTGCATTGAATCTGTAGATTGCTTTGGGTAGTAGAGTCATTTTCACAATGTTGATTCTTCCAATCCAAGAAAATGGTATATCTCTCCATCTGTTTGTATCATCTTGAATTTCTTTCATCAGTGTCTTATAGTTTTCTGCATACAGGTCTTTTGTCTCCTTTGGTAGGTTTATTCCTAGGTATTTTATTCTTTTTGTTGCAATGGTAAATGGAAGTGTTTCCTTAATTTCTCTTTCAGATTTTTCATCATTAGTGTATAGGAATGCAAGAGATTTCTGTGCATTAATTTTGTATCCTGCTACTTTACCAAATTCACTGATTAGCTCTAGTAGTTTTCTGGTAGCATCTTTAGGATTCTC
>NC_041228.1:14575305-14592011 GCF_002837175.3 Physeter macrocephalus
GGGCTCAGCGGCCATGGCTCACGGGCCCAGCCGCTCCGCGGCATGTGGGATCTTCCCGGACCAGGGCACGAACCCGTGTCCCCTGCATCGGCAGGCGGATTCTCAACCACTGCGCCACCAGGGAAGCCCTTTTTTTTTTTTTTTTTTTTTTTTAAATTGAAGTTTAGTTGATCTACAATGTTGAGTTAGTTTCAGGTGTATAGCAAAGTTATTTAGTTTTATACATATATTCTTTTTCAGATTCTTTTCCATTATAGGTTATTACAGGATATTGGGATATTGAATATAGTTCCCTGTGCTATATAGTAGGTCCTTGTTGTTTATTTTATATATCGAAGTTTGTATCTATTAATCCCAAATTCCCAATTTATCTCTCCCCCACCCTTCCCCTTTGGTAATCATAAGTTTGTTTTCTATATCTGTGAGTCTGTTTGTGTTTTATAAATATCATGTTTTTAGATTCCACATATATGTGATATTGTATCAGATATCATATATGTGATATTTATCTTTGACTTACTTCACTTAGTATGATAATTTCTAGGTCCATCCATGTTGCAACAAACGGCATTTTTTAATTGTTTTTTATGGCTGAGTAATATTCCATTGTGTGTATGCGTGTGTGTATATATATATACCACAACTTTATCCATTCATCTGTCGATGGACATTTAGTTTGCTTCCAAGTCTTGGCTATTGTGGGTAGTGCTGCAGTGAACATTGGAGTGTATGTATCTTTTCAAATGAGAGTTTTCATCTTTTCTGGATATATGCCCAGGAGTCATTTTTATTGATTAAAAAAAAGGGGGGGGGAGGGATTCGAGTGTGATAAATTATTGAAGAAGGCAGCACACCTCAAATATTATTTTTAGGACTGAGGTCTACCTCACAGACTTGTCAGGATCAAATGTAAAAGTGCTTTAATTTTTTTTTATTTTTATTTTTTATTTTTTTATTTTTTTTAATTTTTTTGCGGTACGCGGGCCTCTCACTGCTGCGGCCTCTCCCGTTGCAGAGCACAGGCTCCGGACGCGCAGGCTCAGCGGCCATGGCCCACGGGCCCAGCCGCTCTGCGGCATGCGGGATCCTCCCGGACCGAGGCACGAACCCGTGTCCCCTGCATCGGCAGGCGGACTCTCAACCACTGCGCCACCAGGGAAGCCCTAAAAGTGCTTTAAGAGAGAACCTGCTATATGAATGTTCATAGCAGCACTAGTCACAATAGCTAAAAGGTGGAAACAGCGCTGCTGTCCATCCTGGGATGAATGGATAAACTAATATGATATATCCACACAATGGAATATTATTCAACTATAAAAAGGAATGAAGTACTGGTATTTGCTACAACTCGGATTGTCCTTGAAAACATTATGCTACATGAAAGTCAGGCACAGAAGGTCTCATATGATTCCACTTATGTGAAATGTTCAGAATAGGTAAATCCGCAGAGGCAAAAAGCATGTTCATGGTGGGAAGGGGAAATGGAGACTGACTGCCATGTGGGCATGGGACTTTATTTTGCAGCGATGAAAATATTTTGGAATTAGGTGGAGGTGGTCATTGCACAAAGTTGTGGTGAATATACTAAATGCCACTGAATTGTTCACTTTAAAATGGCTACTTCTATGTTATGTCAATTTCAGTTCCATTAAAAAATATGTGTATATGTGTATATATATGCACACACATATACATACACACACATAACACCTGTGTCAATGCCACCATGTATGGTACACCTGCTGAATTGCCAGGAATTGTCAGTCCTTGATGTGCTTGGTCTCCAGCCTGTAACAGAGGCAGAACTAAACACAGCTTTGCATCTGGGGGGCCTGAGGCTCAAGGGTCATTAGGAAGTGGCAGTTGTAGGACTGGCTCCTGGGGTTTCCTGTCCATCTTCTCTATTTCCATATGATGGTTGCTGCCAGGGTGACAGAAGCTGACAAACTGGATAGACTAGGGAAGGATCAGGATTCCTCCTGAAGCTTCAAGTCTGCCTCTCTCAAAGAGAGAATTTCTTGACAGTCCCCACCATGGAGCAGAAGCGTTAGTCTTTGCTGTGACTCTTACTAGCTGTGTGGTTTTGGCCTGGTTCTTTCCCCGCCTCTTTGAGCTGGTTTTCTTTCTTTTACAATAGAAATGATAAGAATTATAAGAGGATCGTTAGGAGTTCTTCCTAAGATGTGCAACGCCTGGGAGAGGTGTAGTAAATGTAATCTGTTACGTATATACCTGCCCCTTGTACAGTCTGGTTCATTAAGTTTCTTGGCAAGCTTCAAGGAAAAGCTCTGTGCCTTTAGAGGTATATTTGCATAATGAGATGTGTGGGAACCCCAGTGACCTTAAACTGAGCTCCAGCTTGAATTGTGGGCATTTTCCCTTCTTCTGCTCTCTGACCAGGACCAGCCTTCCCGTGTCTAGAGTGGCTGGGGCTGTTCTCGTAGTTGGGTGGCTTTGACAAAACCAAAAAGGCTAAAGTGCTTTCTCAGCAGTTGACCTTGTGCCATTTTTCAGGTGGATCTGGTTTCTAGTTCCAAGAAACATGGCAATGTTTGCGAAATGCTTTTGGCTTAAAAAAAAAAAAAAAAAAAAAAAGGAAAGAAAAGAAAAGCAACAGTGATTTCAGCTGCTTACATGCCTCGGTTCCAGCTTGTTGATGCCCTAACAGGAGGCAAGAGAAAGATGCTGCTTCAAGCCTGGGTCTCCTTATCTTCCTGTAGTAACAGAAATGGATGCGGCCCATCTGTGCTGCTTCAGAACAAACAAGAATGACGTCATGGTGCTGAAAATAGCTCAGGGTGGCGGTGCCGACAGCAGCCCTCTCTCTCTAATCTCCCTTGGGGACTTTCACCCAGGATTTCAGCATCTCGGCCCATGCTGGGCTCACTTGGCATGGCCACATCTGGGTCAGGCGTGTGCTCGTGACCAGCTTTGCTCCATGCGCAGCCCTCCTAGGAGTGATTTTCTTCGAGAGGGAGAATGTGTGTGGTCTCCTCTTTGGCTTAGTGTTTCATTTTACGTGGCCTGCCCTCCTTCACCTCTATGGAGCTGTCATTGCGTATTTGAGAACCACTTTAAAGCAAAGCTCGCCTTACTAACGTAACACATCAGTCCAGTGTGGAGCTTTTCATTTTAAACTTGGGGAGGCCCTGAAGGAGACCCTGACTACTTAGCCCCAGAGCCAGGTGCATGGATTGGATTCTTGAGGTTTAACTTAAGAGGAGAGGAAGAAGTCAGCTTGATTCTCTTTCCTGGACAATAAATGAAAGGCCATATTTCTCATGATGCCCTTCTCCTTTCTCCATAGTTTTAAGTGGATGAAAATGATATGAATGGGTTGATATTACCTTGGTGTCCCTTACAGTTTGGGTGCATCTTGTTATTCCACACATGCTTAAAAAAAGTACATCTTAATTGGCATTCCTTGAGCTAATTATGAAGCATGTATTCCAGTTGACATCCCTAAAGATGCAGTGTAGGGCTTCCCTGGTGGCGCAGTGGTTGAGAGTCTGCCTGCCGATGCAGGGGACACGGGTTCGTGCCTCGGTCCGGGAAGATCCCACATGCCACGAAGCGGCTGGGCCCGTGAGCCATGGCCGCTGAGCCTGCGCGTCTGGAGCCTGTGCTCCGCAACGGGAGAGGCCACAACAGTGAGAGGCCCGCGTACAGCAAAAAAAAAAAAAAAAAAAAAAAAAAAAAAAAAAAAAAGATGCAGTGTGGTTTTGACTGCTTAATTTCCCTTAAAACTTCTGCAGAATAGTACTTACTAGGTGTGGAGACGTGTATCCTTAGTGTGTGTTGCATTGGTTGGGAATTTTCCTGTAAAGCCACTGAAAATAGCAGAAATTGAGCTTTTGTTTTTCTTCCTGTTGTCCTGTACAAATAGTTTTGATCATGATGTTTATGAATAGAGGCTCTCAATCTCTTTTTCCTAAGTTGTGTTTACAAAGGAAATGGATGTTGATCATGGCGGGATTTCTTGGGGAAGGAGTATGTTTGGAGAGAAGTATCTGAGGAGGGCTAGATGGACCCGGAGAGGAGCTCAGTTTAGAAAGATGGTGGTTGGAGCCACCCAGACCTGATGAACTTAGCAGCAGTTGGGATGCAGAGGCACTCCAGCAACAAACAAACATACACGACCCCCCCCAAAAGGCAGGTGTTCCAGAAGGTCTCAGGGGAACCAATCAACATGGAGAATTAAGGATGCCTGTGTCTTGTATTTTAATATGACAGGTGTGGGTTTTGTTGTTTGTTTTCTTTTTTTTTGGTGACCAGGCCTTTTGGACTCATGGGTCTGTGTCTGAAGCTCTGTTAAAGAGATGATTTGACGTCTTTAGTGGGAGAAGAGCCCTAAAGCCACCTTCTTTCACCTGCAGTCTCTGGAGTTGTCTTCTTTAACGACTTTAGAGATGGGATGAATTGGTTTCTAGTAACTAAGAGCTTGTTCTTAACCTCTGACGCTCCTTGCCTTCGACATGACCATCTAAATGAGATGCTGTGAATGCTGTTGGTAGACGCTAGGGTGCTATACAGATGGTGTTTATCATAAGCGCACTTCCTTATTTTTATCCTCCAAAACCATCAGTTCTAAATGTAGTATGTTTGCTGAGAGTGTCCGTATATTTGTATTTAAAGTAATAGCTCTTTGTTGATTTCTGTGACTCCTTTGCAGGTAGAACACAGTCAAAAGTTCCTAACCACAGCCTGCAAGGCTGCATGGTACCACTTCCTGATCTCTAACCCACCCCCCATCACTGGTCCCCCCAGTTTATAGTGCTCAATCATACTGGCAAGATGTTTTTCCATCCCAGGATTATTGCACTTGCAGGTTCCTCTGCCTGGAATTTTCTTCCCCAGACTTTTGTATGGTTTCAGCTCAAATGTAATCTTGGAAGGGAAGGACCTTCTGACCAGTCTGGATAAAATACCCCCATCCTCCTTATTCGGCACTCTCCTTCCCACATTCACTCTCTCTTCCACAGCTGTGTTTTATGGCACTTGGGATTACATGGAGCTTTAATTTGTTTGCATGACCTGTTGCATCTCTTTCCTTTCCACTACCACGTAAGTGGAAAGGAAAGAGATAAATTCTGCCCTCCATGAGGGCAATGTATCTCTGTATCCACAGTACCTGGCACTCAGTGAAGATTTATTGAATGAATGAATGAATCAGAATTTTAAATGAATGAACGTAAAAATAGCCTGTGCTTGCAGACACATCCTTCTGCAGAGATGATATTTGGATACTATTAGTAGAGCAGGAGCGAGACGCTCGTACCATCTGCCTTTATGTAGTGGAGGGAGACTCTAGTGTTACAACTATCCGTTTTCTTTTACCAGAACTAAATCAAGAAAAACAAATATTAACTTTGCTTAGTCAGGTGGAATGGGCCCATTTTAGCACATGAGCTATAAAGGTCATCGCTTTGCCTTGTATCCCTGAGTTTGTGTAGACAGGGATGCTGAATATCAGTAAAAACCAACCAGAAATATGTGGTTCATTGTCTTTGACTCATTTCTGGCTGGGACCTTTTGCAGTACTGTAGCGTCCTGTAAAAACAACAAACAAAAAGCCTGCCTTGGTGTATTACCTAGCCAGCTCTTTTTTTTTTTTTTTCTTCCCACCCAGTCCAAGAAATCTAGGCTATATCTAAAGGGACTGTTTTCCATTTAGGATGTCTGTCATTAAGAGTGTATATTTCAAATTTGGAGCAAGCTGTGTTTTAAAAGTCAGGCTGGATGGGTCATCACAGCTTGTGTAAACATTCGGAGCCAAACATGTTTTATTCGCCCCTTGGGTAGCATCATTTGTCACACTATCTCCGTGTAGTAAGATGGTGACACCCACGTAGTTTCTCAGGCTGTGCTTTCTACTAATGGTTTGTTTAATTAGAAAATGAGTAAGTATTTATAGGGAAAAATCTAAAACTGTGGGGATGAAACCTTCTCTAATTGTACCATGTTATCACCATCTCCTAAGGATTGCACTTTCGGAGTGTGTAGGTGGTATGGATCTTATTTTGCCGCTGGTGTTTGCTGAGAGATTCTGCTGAAAGTTTCAAGTGCAGCAAAATGAAATCCAGTGGCAGTAAACCCACTCTGAAACAAGGGTTTAGAAGCCAAATAGACCAAAAATGTCCATCTAAACCACGAGGCTTGTGTTCATTCGGCAGCTTTGACTAGGAACCTGATACATTCAAGACGTCTTTGAAGGCCCATAGCTGGATGGAAAGGGCCCGTGCGTACCAAAAGGTGTTTCTTTTATCTCACAGGAGCAAAGTGCGTCAAACCTTGCTAAGCTTTGTAGAATTTGCTGGATCAAAGCTTGGAGCAGGTGAGATCTGTAGATAAAGCCAAGAATGGAGTTTGGGTTCTGGGTATAGGAGTTGTTTCAAAAGGGTGGTCAGTTTTGACTGGTTGACTGAATACACTGAGATCTTGATTTCAACTTCACTGCTTTTAGGCGTCTTTGCATTTTGGTTGTCTGGTCACATTCAGAGGTATTGATTACCCCCCACCCCCGGCCTGATAACCAAATCTGCCGTGTTGTTGATTAGTATCAAGGATGTATGTGAAGTTGACCTTGTAGGTCTAAACAGAATGGCTGAAATAAAATGGCGGATGGGAAGTTTTTAGCTGGCCGTGGCCACATGGAGTGAGGAATCCGTTTGCAGACCCGATAGGGGTAGGAAGGAGAAAGGGGAGGTTGAGAATGGAGAAGAGACGGGATGAAATTCCTGCTGTAACTGTGAACTGAGGTGTGGCAACTTAGCCTCGTGTCTTTTGGATCAAGCAGGTCTGGTGACACCTCCTGTCTACAGCGTCATTCTCCATGCAGACATCTGTAGGTTTAGGGCCATAATAAAACATGCCTGACAAGATGTGGCATGTGGAGCTGATCGAGCTTGTAAGAACACAACAATAGAGTAGAGATTCTGTCATGCCGCCCTCCTCCAGCCCCTCAGCAGCACTGTGGGAACTCATGTAGCCTGTTGACCTGGGCTGCCCCCATCCTGCTGCCATCTTGGTTGTAGAGTCAGCGGTGGGGGTGAAAGCCGTGGAGCCTTTGGATCTTAGCTCTGCAGCTTAGCAGCTGTGCGACCTCGTTGTAATTACAGAACCTTTCTAAGCCTCAGTTTCCTCACTTGCCTGAAATGATAATAACACCTCCCTTGCAGGGTTATTTTTTATTGAAGTAAAATATATATAACATAAAATTTACCACTTTCACCTTTTTTTTTTTTTTTTTTTTGGCCACGCTACGCAGTATATGGGATTTTAGTTCCACGTCCAGGGATTGAACCTGTGCCCGCTGCATTGGACGCACAGAGCCCTAACCACTGGACTGCCAGGGAATTCCCACCACTTTCACCATCTTTAAGTGTACAGTTCAGTGACATCAAGTACATTCACATTGTTGTCCATCTGTCTCCAGAACTGTTTCATTTTCCCAAACTGAAAACCTATACCCAATTAAACAAAAGTTCCCCATTCTCTGCCCTAAAAGAACTGAGATTTGAACCCAGGATTTTTGGCTCCGTGGTGTCTTTTCTACCACATCACAACTCAAGAGGGTTTGCTGTCTTAAATGTTGGACATCTCCTAAGAGTCTGTTATGTTAATCGGTACCATCTACAAAGATGCATTTTTCTCAGTGAATACCCTATTCCCTGATCTGTCACTAAGGGTGGGTTGAGAGTTAGGACAAATGAGGCTTGCTATTATTACATTCTGCTGAAGTTCTCGCCGATGACGACACTCTAGATCCCCCGGGAAGAGTGACCCATGGATGTCCTGCCCACACCTCCAACTTACAAACTAAAATCAAATTCTAAGAGAGGAGGAAATGGAGGCATTGCTTTCCCCTCCACTTGAACCCCAGCCTGCTTCCTGATTTGTTCTTCTTTCCTCTTTATAGAGCTCGGAAGGCTAGACTTCTGTCTGCAGGGCACTGCAGCATTTCCTTGCTCCTCAGATGGGAACCTTGCTCTCTGTTCTTATTCCCACCGCTTTTGCATCTCTCTCTCCTGAATTCCACCAGTGGTCTCCCAACCTGTCTTCTTCTTCCTCTCTCCTGGTCAGCCTCCAGGCTGTGCTGATGGGTTTTCTTTCCTGCAGTTCAAATCTGATCACCCCACTTCCCTATTTGAAAACCCTCCATGGCTCCCCATTGCTGCGTGATAAACCTCAAACTCTGCCAACTAGCATTCTAACCCTCTTCCAGCCGGGCTCATTTTGAAATGTGTGACCCCTTTCATTCTCCCTCTACTCTCCCCATCCAGTAACCAGGAAGCCAGGACCCTACAGGAGGCTGGAGGCAAGGAGAGGAGAGAGAGAGAGAGAGAGAGAGTAGCCAAGAGGAAATCCCTGAAGGCTTCCTGGAGGAGGGTGCGGGATAGAGACAAAGTAAGCCAAGGGCCAAGGGCAAGGCTGAGTGAGTGAATGAACTTGGGATGAAATTTTATGAATGAAGATCTGTAGAGCTAGGAAAGGGGAGGAAGGCAGTGTTCACTGAATAGACTGAGGGAAAAAATAGAATTAACCACTGAGCAGATTGTTGAATTGAGCAGAGGAATCTTTAAAGAACCCCAGAGAGTGAAATGTCTTAGACCCTGCAGGGCTGATTTTTGTTTTCAGTGTTGGAAGGCAGCGTTGCTTCTTGAATGTACACACGTTCAAGTATTTACATGCTGAAAGACACCCAGCAGATTACCTGGCATAAGCCTTTGCATTAGGGCAAGTTATTTACCCTCTCCCTTCTCAGTATCCCTATCAGGAAGAGCAGGATAAAAATAGATACTTCCTCAAACTTAAGATAACCTCAGTTAAGTTGCAACTTTAATTTTTCGTACCACTAAGGAAAAAAATCCTGCCAGTGAAACTGTGACGTGCTTTTCAGAGATGTTAAAATGTGGGGCAAAAAGGGATTGGCCACAGAATTGAGTCTAGGATTGTCCTAGAATCAATGAAATACAGTATCTACTTCGTAGGGTTACTGTGGACAGTGCTGGACACGCAGTAGTTACTCAGACCGCTGTGGTGATGGTGGCGGCGATATTTATATAGAGAAGGAAGCAGGTCTGGAGGCTGCAGTGTCTAATGACTTGATGCAAGCAAAAGCTATCAGGGAAGTGCTCTTTTTGCAGATTTTGCAGATCTCAGACTGGCCGGGTCTCTGGACAGGCGAGAGAGCCCCTGTTGCCTGTAATTCCTTGTTACTGCAGCCTGTGACCGTGTATGCTTTTAGGCATGATACAGCCCAGTGGTCATCGAGCTTTTCCAAGCCTGAGGGGAGCAAAGGGCTAAATTGCAGGGCCTGGCCTCTAATCTCGCCTTAGCCCGGCACTCTGATCTGTACATTCCCAACCATTAGAGAGACATTTTGTAACCATAATGGTCTGGTGCAGGCCGGAGTGCCTGGGTGCTACCAAATTAAAGGCCAGTGAGAAGCTGCTTGGAGAACCTAGCCTCTGGCGCTTGTGGTCGAGAAGGCTTTATGTAGCGACAGGCCTTGCTGGGAGGAGATGGCCACGCCTGTGCTCAGACGACTTTAATTAGGGCTGTAGACTTGGTTGCCCTGTGATGACGGGTTGGAGTGAGGTCTGTGGTTCTATGTCATGAAACCACTCCTGGGAAAAGCCTAGCAAAACTGTGGGTGGCACCTTGGGGAGTCAAGAGAGGGTGGCCCTGCAGCGCTGGCCCCTGCCCGCCATACCCCACCTGTACTGCACCTGCTCGGCACACTCAGGTGTCGAGTTTCTTCCCGCAGACGCAGACCCAGGGTTCCTTCTGTGCTTTGCTAACGGTCTGCAAACACCACTCGGCCATCCCCGACTCGTCCTTGGTCTTTGGGACTCAAGCTGGGCACCACCTCCCAGAAAGCTGTCCGTGACCCTCACTCAGCCCCTGTGCTCCTGGGATGCCCTGGCTTATCTCTTTTGTTGTGTTTTTCTATCATAATTTTCTGTTCTCTGTGTCTTTGCATCTTGTTTATCTTTGTGTCTACTATGCTCGGCACATAGTAGGCTGTTTACAAAAGGGCACTGGAGTGGACAAAGCAGAATAGCAAAGGTGATACTCTGAGCGTCCTTGGAGGAGGAGGAAGGGGAAGGCAGCCCTTGAATGCAGATGAATAGTGGCCACATGGGCAGGGGAGCCAAGAAAGGGAAGAGAATTCACAAAGTCGGCTGCAGTAAGGAGTGTGGGGGAAGGGAGGTGAGGACAGCCCTACCTGACGTTGATGGGGGCACGGCTCGGGCAGGTGGATGATTCGGGGCTGGTCGTGCACACGTGAACCTAGGTTCCTGTTGGCCTCCTGAGTCCCCAGTCCTGCTCTTGGAGGCTTTGGGAGGAGGGGGCTGTGGACCATTCAGCGCGCACCCCATGCTGGGATTTTCTGCACTCCAGGGAAGAAACTCCACTCCACCTCTTTGCCGAGGCCTCTGGAAGCAGAGGGCACCTGAGGCTACAGCTTTCTCAACAAACGTGCGGCGTTCACTTAGCGTGAGGTTCTAGCAGGTGGCCGAAGGAGACCTCCAAGCACAGTGTGCTGCTAATTCCCAAAAGGGAGTTTCGGGCTGCGGGTGCCCTTCTTTCCTGAAGAGACGTGCTCGCAGACCTCAGGATGCAGGCCAGCGTCGGCTGCCACTCTC
Organism: Physeter macrocephalus; assembly: GCF_002837175.3. NCBI lineage: Eukaryota > Metazoa > Chordata > Mammalia > Artiodactyla > Physeteridae > Physeter > Physeter macrocephalus. Next base: position 14,585,958 of record NC_041228.1, read on the forward strand.
TGGAGACCACGTAGGCAGTTCCTGGCACGGTGGCCCCAAGAGGTGGTGTCAAGTGGGGGACCTGACATCCAGTGTCGTCATGTGGCTAAAGAGAGCGGCTTCCCCTCTGCTCTGAAATGGCTCAGTGTCACGGCTCTATCCACTTGGACCCTTAGGGAGATGCCCTTGAGCTCTACCTGCTTTGTATTATGGCAAAGTGCTGTCAGGGTTCGAAAAACTGAGGGTGGGAAGGGAGGTATTAGTGCTTGCAAAAACAAAAAACAAAAAAATGCCTGCACTCCACTATTTATAAATATTATAACAATAGCTTGATTTTACTCTCTGGAGCAGAGGTTCTTAACCTCGTGTCACCGTCACTTGGGTAGCTCTTTGAAAAGTACGCATGCCAGACCCTGTCTTCAGAGGTAGTTCCGGAGGTCCAGGACAGAGCACGGCTCCTGAGTATTTTGGAAAGGGTGATTGTTACGGGTGCCTAGATCAAGAACCACTGCCTTAGATGGGAAGGCTTCTTGGTGACAGAGACTGAGTCCTGTGTATATCTTGGGGTCCCCTGCTCTACCTGGCATGTAGTACCTTTTAGCATTCACTCAGAAATGTTTATTGAACACCTGCTGTGGGCCAGGCCCTGGGATACAGTGCTGAGCACCACTGTTGTTGGTTCTTCTGGAGCTTCGCCCCGGAGGGGGGATCCCTGTTTGTGTTAGATGCAAGAAAGTGTGGAGACGGGCTTCTCTTCATTCTCAGGCATCATTGGATCCTGGACTTCCCAGGTACCATCAGGGAGGTACCAAGTGTCCAAAGCATGGAGGTTACGCCCTTTCCCACAGTGAACCTGGAGCCTGGCTCACCAAGAAGGGACCCCTGGAATACCGTCAATGTTAGCAAACGGGATAAATAGACCTAAAATTCCAACCATGACTTTCCCATTGAGACTAAAGAACAGAGCCTGCAGACAAGACCGGGATGGATCCTCTGCCCCTTTAATGTAAAAGGAAACTGAAGTTGGCCACCTCTTTCATTTTCAAGGCTCGTCTCTTCCATCCACTCCTTGTATTCGTGGGTTGGTACTCAGTATTCGTGGGTTATGTACTCGGTAAACATTTCTTGAGCACCGACTAGACACAGAGGACACGAAGATGAATGAAGCGCAGCCCCAAACCTTAAGGATTGCTTAGTCTAAGTTGGGAGACAGACACATGCAAAGAAGTGTAACAGGTTCTGAATGAGTGTTCCGCAAACTGTGAACAGGCTCATCACTAAAGTGGCTTTGGTGGTTTCAGTGAATAGGGGAATCCTTTCTGGGGCTGTGCTGACCCCCAGGTCCCCGCAGCCTCATCTGTGAAGGATGAGGCTGGTCCAGGAAGGAAGCCTTGCGCTCCTCACCTGGGCAGGGGAGGCTCTGGTTTATGTTCTCTCTCAGTGGCGTCTGCCCCCGTGGCTTTGCCAGGATCCCACTATCTGACCGTTTGGCCAGGTTTCCTGCGTGATGGTCATGTGCATAGTCCCAACTGCAGGGTTCTTTTTGAATTAGCCTGAGACAATAGTAGCTTCTGTTTCTAAGAGGGAGCGCTCTGGTGGGAACCGGGGATGATGAAGCTTGCTCTTTGTCTAGATACTGTAATAATCAGCTTGTGCAGGCATGAATTGTTTGCAAATGTCCATGTGTTTACAGGACCAAAAAACCCCAGAAGGAAATAAACTGACATATATAATTTTTGGAGTTGTTTCTGGGTGGGGGGTTTTATGGGTGATGGTTTCCCAGCCTTTGTACGTTTCACTGTTCCCCTTTGGTTTTGGAAAAAGCGATCAACTTTATTTTAGAAAACAGGGATGTGTTAGTGAGTTTTTCTTACGGAAACTCTTTTTCCTCAGAGGGTGAAGGTTCTGAGTGATAAACGTTCTACTGACCAAACTCATCCTCCTGCTCTGTGGCATTTTGCTTGGGGGCTGTTTCTGGTTTTTCCTGTTCACCAGTCGGTGGCTCCTTGTCCCCGTTTGTCTCTGCAGATTAAAAATGGCCTCAGGGCTGAGAGGTGGTGCCTTTTCGAGGACAGAGTGTGATCCAGATTAATTGTGTGTGCATGTGTGTGCCTGCGTTCACCGGTTTAGGGTGTCAATCCCTCATGCTTTTGCCCTCCTGGGGAGGATACTGAAAGAAGCCCCTTCACAGAGGGGAGAGCCAGGATATCCCGGGGAGGGGGTGGACCCAGGAGGAAGGGAGGTGTGGAAGAGTTCGGGGGCTTCTGGGATTGAACTAGCTCGAAACTGCACCACGTTCAGAATTTCAGAACCATTGGTGTCATATGCGCTGAGAACGCGCTTCACAGAGAGAAGTTTTGTGACTGTGTGGATTCCCTCACGAAGCCATGGCCTCATTTTTGGCCAACGGCGGGAGGCATGTGGGAGGGGGTTCAGCTCCAACCCAGGAGGTGCCGTTCTTTTGGAGGGATGGGGTAGTGATCTGTGCTGTTGTGGGAGAGGCCTTGCTGGTTTATTGCCGTGATCTTGCCTCCCCTGTTTAAGGATATGTGTGTGTGTGTGTTTGTGTTCTTCTTTCTAAATACCAAAATATACCTTCTGATTATGAACTTGTGTCATTGGTTCCCTGCCCCCTCCTTCCACTGTTGACTTTCTGTGGGTTAAAATGCTTCTTGTTTAGGCCTTGTGTTTCTGGGGCCCAGCCTATTCTAACCCGTTCCAATGATTATTTGTGCTGTTTTGAAACCTAACTCTGGGCTGCCGGGTGCCTTTTTATCTCCCGCCGTTGAGCCCAGAGAAGAGTAGGGCTTTTCAAAGTTCTTTTCTGACGTGGTCGTGGGTGGATGCTCTTGAAGTCCAAGGATGGCATTGGGACAGTTGTGTGGTTTTGAGATCTACCTGGTTAGAACGACTATCCCACCTGCCACATTTGGCATGGGGGACGGGGGTGTCGAGGCAGAGCCTTTGAGTCTGTGAAAATAGAGACTGTTTCTAATTCTCCGTGGCTTTTGTTACTCAAGTTCCTTGGGAAATGGAGCACAAGGTCTGGTTTTAACAGACACACAGACAGAGTCAGCAGGAGGGATTATTCCTTCCAGTGGTGTATATGTGGATGTGTTTCTACTTATGTAGTTATTTTATTTGGACTCTCACTTAATTCTATGTTCAGGACAGCTCTCACTGCCTGAAGTTGATTTAATTGTTCCTCATATAAATATCCATACCTTTCTTTAATGTCAGAGTATTTTAGTTCATTCTGTTTCTTCTGTATATTTCATTAATTTTTCAGGATACAGGTTCTCTGCACATCCATCCATCCACCTCCTGTACACTCAGCAGGCATTTGAGTGCCAGCTATGTGCCAGGCATGGTGCTTGATGGTGCTGATTTGAGGATGTGTGAGTCACAGGCCTCTCCTTCAGGGACTTGGTCTAGATGGACGTATCCCTGGGAAACCAGCCCCAGGGAAAATGGGGTCCAGGGGCTGGAGGGGCTTCTGTAAGAGGGCAGGGAGGGCACCCAGGTGGGAGTGGAGTGGCCCAGGTGGTGTCCCATCAGTGTGCTTAGGGAGAGGATCCAGGTGATGACCAGGTACTTTTATGTGGTCTCTTTTGATACTGTGACCATTGTATTTTGTTTCCTCCCAAGGATTTCTGTGGACTTCGTAATTTAACCAATGGGAACCAATTTGGTTTAAGTGTATTGGCTCTGGGCTTCTGAAGTCAAATCATAATTCTCAGCCTTAATCTCCTGAGAAATGAGCTGAGTAGCTCCATGTGATTTTTAGGTAGCTTTTCTGGAATAAGCCTAGAGTGGTGATCCATGTGTTGTGATCCAAGTGTTTTGCTTTATTTAAAGGGAGACTTTCCTGATATTGTCAGATAAAGGCACGCCATATCTATGATCATTCCTGAGATGCGAGTTACTGAAATGGATTAAGACTCATGGGGAAAATTTAATAAATGATAACTTTCAGATACACAGAATCTGCGCTCTTAAATCAGTGTGGTAATGGATACCATTTGGCTATTATTAAAGTTGCCCTAATGTCAGACATAACTGTTCTGAACAGGGCAGAAAGGTCATTTGCATAGCAAATTGTGGAATTCATCTCTGATCATCCATGATTCTAGTTATAGCAGGTCCTTAACCAGTGTTAAGTTCTTGTAAAGGAATTATTTATCAGAATTAAATTGATAGATTGTTAGCACATATAACAAAGTTCAAAATCACTGGGGTTTATTCAGATACATGTGAAATAATGCAAAGATGATGTCTTATTCAGTTCGGGGTGCTGTAACAAAAATATCATAGGCTGGGTGGCTTAACCAACAGAAATTTATTTTTCATAGTTCTGTAGGCTGGGAAGTCCAAGGTCAAAGTGCCAGGCAGTTCAGTTCTTTGTGAGGGCCTTCTTCCTGATTTGCAGACGGCCACCTTCTTGCTGTGTCCTCACATGGCAGAGAAAGATCATGTCTCTTGTGTCTCTTCTTATAAGGGCACTAATCCCATTTGTGAGGGCTCCACCCTCATGATCTAATTACCTCTCAAAGGCCCTACCTTCAAATACAATCACACTGAGGATTAGGGCTTCAATATATGAATTTTGGGGGTCCACAAACATTCAGCCGTAGCATTTGGAGAGGGACTTCATTTCATAATGCTTGTTGTAACCTGACAACTTGAAATGGGTCAACAGTGAGATTTTAGGGTGGGTCCCCCCCACCTGCGGATGCACACGTGAGCCGAGGGTCTCATGCTTCATTTATGGAGGTAGGTACCTGGGGGTCCTGTGCAATCCTGGTCTCCTGGTTAAATTTGGATTGGACAATTGCCTTGTCCACAGTGTATGTGCAGTAGGCTTGGGGCTGACCCCGGAACCCTCTTTGGCACAGTGTTGCTGATGAGTCTTTGCGTCTTCTCACTCTGTTTCTGCTCTGTGCAGAGGGAACTAGCCTCTGTTCACACCCAGTCCATCTGTGACTGTGTCCTTTTTCTTTCTTTTTTTCTTTTTTTAAGCTGACTGCCTTTAGTGACGTGTCTAGAGAAGAAGGCAAACCATCTTTCTGTTCTAATTTTTGTGACTTCATTAAAAAAAACTTTTTAGTATGGAAAGCAGAAAGCTTTAATTTTCATCTTTGACTTTTACCAGGCAAGTCCATGTCCCAGGACATGGTATAAGTTGAATATTTGTGGAGTTTCATGGACTCTGGTTGCTCTCACCTGTGTTGAGGGCACTGTGGTGACCCCTTCTTGCTCTGCTGACGTCAGGAAAGGGATATGTGACTCCATACTCAGGAATTCCGTGGACCTCTAGGCCCGGCTGTGGGAGTCAGAAGTCCCAGGCACCCAGAAATGCCTTTCTCTTTGTCCAGTTGGCTGTGGCAGCAGAGTCGGCGTCTATCATGTTGCCTTTTAGAACCATTTGCAAGTGACTTCCGGAACAAAAGCTTCCCTAGAAGGGGTCAGTGGACTTGGTTCCTAGGCCAGGCAGGGCTCTGTGGGCCCTCCCGGCAGGTACCCAAGCCTGGGTGTCAACAGAGCTGCAGTGATCACTCCTCTCTCATAATCGCATCATTTTCCAGGCCACATTCTGCTCTGCTCCTTGTGGGGCTGCAGAGCAGAAGAGGGAGGATGGCGTGGTGCTTCACTCGGGAAGTGGTTTTATGATTCAGAATCAAGTGCCTAATTGATCTTTGAGCCTTATTATTAGACTCTTAGAAGTATTGGCATCGGAAAACCAGAGCCCAGCACCCTGTTCTATTACTTTCTAACTTTGTGGCCTTGAACAGCTTATCAATGTTACAGGCAGACCTCGGAAGTATTGTGGGTTTGAGTCCAGACCACTGCAATAAACCAAACATTGCAATAAAACGAGTCACATGAATTTTTTTGGTTTCGCAATACATATAAAAGTTACATCTATGCTCTACTGTAAGTCTGTTAAGTGTTATAATAGCATTATGTCTAAAACAACAGTGTACATTCCTTAATTAAAAAAATACTTTATTGGGCTTCCCTGGTGGTGCAGTGGTTGAGAGTCCGCCTGCCGATGCAGGGGACGCGGGTTCGTGC
>NC_041228.1:14592021-14598083 GCF_002837175.3 Physeter macrocephalus
TGTGAGCCACAACTACTGAGCCTGCGCGTCCGGAGCCTGTGCTCCGCAATGGGAGAGGCCACAACAGTGAGAGGCCCGCGTACCGCAAAAAAAAAAAAAAAAAAACAAAAAAAAAAAAACCCAAAAAACCCAAAAACCTTTATTGCTAAAAAAAATACTATCAATTGAGCCTTCACTGAGTCGTAATCTTTTTGCAATAGTAACATCAAAGACCCTTGATCACAGGTCACCATAACAAATATAATAAAGTTTGAAATACTGCAAGAATTACCAAAATGTGACACAGAGGCACAAAGTGAGCAATTTTTGTTGGAAAAATGACACCGGTAGACTTGCTCAATGCAGGATTGCTACAAACCTTCAATTTATATATATAAAAAAGCAGTATCCGTGAAGCGCAGTATAGTGAAGCACAGTGAAACGAGGTAGGTGTGCCTGTATTTGAGCCTCAACTTGTTCTTTTCTAGAATGTGCGGAAGATACTTCTTTGATTGAGACGTGTAAGTAAACCGTAAAGGCTGTTCACGTTAGTTATCAGGTTTGCTAATAGGTAGGTTACATTATGCTCCTCACAGAATAGTCTTATGAATTATGCGCTCCCTTTGTTAGTACAGCATCTGAGACCTAGAAAGTTTCCCAGCTGGTTAAAGTTACCTTGTTAGTAGTGATTGAGCTGGGTTTAGGGTCAAGGTTCTTGGTGTTCTTGGCATAAGAATATACGTCATGTGGTTTAGTAGGAACCTTTGTTTATACTTAGTGGAACTCTTGTTTTTCTTAAAACTCTCCATAATTTTGATTTATCCTTTCTCGTGATCTGTGGAGAGGGAAGAAGGACTTCTCTGCTGTATAATTTAACGCGCTTTGCATTTACAGACGCCATTATCCCCATGCAAAGTGGCAGAGACTGAGGGAGAGGCAGGGACTTTTGCTCTTGTTACGCTTCTCAAGACAGCGAATTCTTTCTTTGCTAATGACGCGTTTCTTTTAAATGAAGACTGGATGGGAGAAGAGGGTCAAACGCTTAAATATAGGTTAATAATTCATTTGGCAAAGATCTTCATCCTCAGGATGTTCTTGGCAACTGTCCTCAGGAATGCCTCAGGCCTGTCCTTCCTTTCTGTGGAGTTGAAGCTGCTCTGTTAGCTGGCCGGTTAGTGACACTGATACACCTCATTACCCTCGTGTGGGGTAGTGGTAAGATATTTCCGGAGGCATCCACCCAGCAGTAGGAGCTCTGGAATGCAAATAACCTGAGACGTTGCTGCTCTTCCTCAGTCTGTGATAAGAAAGAGGACTTCTTTGCAGCCAAGCCCTCCAGCTGCCTCCTGATGGGCACTGGTGGCGGGGGGGTGGGGGTGGGGAATCATTGAGTTAAGATTTTTTTTAAGTTTTCAGCATTCTTCGAGAGCATGTTACTTCTAGTGGTTCTGTGGACTGTAGACCTCCCCCAGCACTGTCACAGAAAGTCATACACGTTGTATGTCCTAGGAGGAAAGGAGTATTTTTACGCATAGTAATGTTATGAAGGCTTGTTCTGTACTGTTTTAAAGATAGCGCATATCATGGATGGACATAGAGATCATCATACTGAGTGAAATAAGACAGAGAAAGACAAATATCATATGATATCACTCATATGTGGAATCTAATTTAAAAACATGATACAAATGAACTTATTTACAAAACAGAAACAGACTCACAGATTTCGAAAACAAACCTATGGTTACCAAAGGAGAGACGTGGTTTGCGGGGGGGGCGGTGGGCTGGAGGGATAAATCAGGAGCCTGGGATTAACATACACACACTGCTATATATAAAATAGATATTCAACAAGGACCTACTGTATAGCAGAGGGAACTCTACCCAATATTCTGTAATAACCTATACGGGGAAAGAATCTGAAAAAGAATGAATATATGTATAACTGAATCACTTTGCTGTACACCTGAAACTAACACGATTTTGGAAATCAACTCTACGCCAATAAAATTTTAAAAAGAAAAAAAAGAAAGCACGTATCTCCTTTTCCCTGATGTTCTACTAACATAGTTGTAATGAAGAACAACTTAAAAAAGCCACAGCACGTGGAAAGTTATTAGCCGGCCTTTTTTTTCCAAGATGGCAGACTAAAGCCACACAGCGTACTTGGCATAACTTTGAGCCGAGGCCTTTCTGTACTGTCCCCAACTGTCAGTGCACAGAGGGCTGCTGCTTACCCCCTTGTTGGCACAGGAACCGGTCTGCGCTTTCCTATCAGATTCAGCTTTCTGAGTTTCCACCCCATCTCCTCTCCCACTCCCGTCTGCCTTGCGCTTGTGCCCCATCCAGGCAATCCAGATAAAGGCCAGCCCCCATGTATCTGGGCACAGAACGGAATATGTCTTGGCTTTAAATCGGTCACTTTTTTTTTTTTTTTTGGCCTCGCTGTGCAGCACGCGGGATCTTAGTTTCCTGACCGGGGATTGAACCCATGCCCCCTGCAGTGGAAGCGCGAGCCCTAACCACTGGACCGCCAGGGAATGCCCCAGTCACTTCCTTTTGAAAGTTGCCCCCAAGTGGACAGATAGCTTGGAATACAGGTGGTCCAGGTGAGGCAGAGAATTCATTTTGGTCAAGCCATGATGTGAACGAGATTGCAGAGATTAACTCATCACAGATATCTCACACAAGGGCAGAACTTCAGAGTGTTTAGGTGGTTATTCATTAAAGCAGAACCAACGGGAGCAATATTTGGAAGCACTTTTGATGGCAGTTATTACAGATTCCTGTCCAATTTTGAAAGAAAGGTTCACTGTCTTAGTATGTCCGTTGGAGGTGGAAGGAGGAGGTGGGTGTGTCTTAAAGGCCTCTAGACTAGAGAAATAGTGCTTATTTTGTACTTTTAGTTAAGAGGCATGCTTGGTGTGCCTGTGACTATCTTTCTTTTGTGTGTGTGTGTGTGTGTGTGCTATTCCTCATATCCCAGTTAAGGATGGGAAGGGAACATTGGACTGAATTGGTGAGACTCTCTTGAATTTCCTACATCTCAGAAATTTAGGGCTTATTTGGAGGAAGCAGAGCTGTGCTGCCTTCTAAAACAGTTTTGATCTTAAATTATGTGTAGACTACACTGGTGGTCTCCAAATAGATATATGGTTGTGTGTGTGTGTGTGTGTGTAATATTTAATATTTGAAGAACCCGTGACTGGACATCTAGATTTGAGGCCTCCGTCTGCTATTATCTGTGTGATTTCAGATTGTTCACGTAAATTTTCTGGGTCTCAGTGTCCTCATCTGTCAAGTTGGACAATGAAACCACTCAGGTCCCTTCCTTTTCTAGTGAATTAACAGGGAAATGCTGGGCCTCCTGCATATGCCCTGTGTTTCCTAGCCATGGTAGCCTTTGCTGATTTACTAATGTGCTGTGCCTGTAGGAAGGAACTGTGTTTTTCCTATGTATCGTTTAAAGGAGCACACTCCTTGCACAGACCATGGTATAGAACTGCCCTGTCCCATACTGTAGCCACTGGCCACGTACAGCTCTTGAGCACTTGAAATATGACTGGTCTTGATGGAGATGTATTTTCCAGCGGAAATCACATACTAGATTCCAAAGACTTAGTATGGGGAAAAAAAGAATTAAAATATCTCTTTAATAATCTGTATGTTGGTTTCATATGGAAATGACAATATTGTAGATATATTGGGTTACATAAAACATTTTATTAAAATTATTTTCACCCATCTCTTTTTATGTTAATGTGGTCACTAGAAATTTGAAAATTACTTATGTAGCTTGCCTAATGTTTCTCTTGGACATTGCTGATGTGTAAGTACGTTCCTGTACTGGGTAGGAAATTACAATGGATATTCTCTGGGTCTCATCTAGTTATTAAAGAGTTTATGATTATGGGTAGACAGGGAGGGAGGATGAGGAGAAGGGACCCCCAGGGATGGTTGAAATGGGTGGAACTAGCAGGAAAGGGCTCCAGGGGCAGGTGGCCTTTAGACTGAGTTTTGAAGTTGGGGAGTGAAAATCCTTTAGGGAAAAGGAAACAGAATGGGGCCCTCTCTGACAGACAAGCATGGCCCCACGCCCGCCACCGAGGAGGAACGGGTCTGGGAGACAATCACAAAAGAAACTCTCCCTCTAGGATGACATGTGTGGCAGCTCTGAGACAGGAAAGGGTGAAACCCAGCAAACAGGAACTCACTGGGTCCCTTAATCCGAGGATCAGGGTGACCCAGGCTCAGTGCATTTTCCTGTCCTTGTGCCCCTTGGGCGATTTAGCAAGTTCTTCCTGGGCGAGGGTTTTTTCCTGCTGGGTGTCAGTGGGGACTGTGTGACTCGGTGGAGACTCAGGTCCCAGATTGGCTGAAATAACTGCTTTTCTTGCGAAGGCTTTCCACATTGTTCTTGATCTGGTCTGTGGTTTCAGGGAAGGGCCCTTCTACAGTCAGAATTCGTCAGCGGCCTTTATTTAGAGGGCAGAACGCTAGAGAAATGGTTTTTTTTTTTTTTTTTTTTTTTTTTGCGGTGTGCGGGCCTCTCACTGTTGCGGCCTCTCCCGTTGCGGAGCACAGGCTCCGGACGCGCAGGCTCAGCGGCCATGGCTCACGGGCCCACCCGCTCCGCGGCATGTGGGATCTTCCCGGACCGGGGCACGAACCCACGTCCCCTGCATCGGCAGGCAGACTCTCAACCACTGCGCCACCAGGGAAGCGCTAGAGAAATGTTTTTAATGTGACTTGTTCCCAACTATAGTCATCTCTGGCCAAAAAAAACGGGCCACGAGGACTGTGTTTGGTAGCTCGAAGCAGGTGGAGCTGATCAGTGTAACTTCTGTGAGCGTGCTACATGTGTGCTACCTGTGTGTAACAGAAACACTCTTTGAGGGGGCGTGTCCTACTCAAGTTCTTGTTTTAGACTTCCTCCCATGACCAGTGGACGCTATCAGCTTTCTTTGTGGCATGTTATCAGCTTAAGCCAGATGTCCTTTGGAAAAAGGCTCTTGTTGCCTGGTGCTTTAACACAACCTTAGGAGGTGCCTTTTCTTAGATCATAATTTTAAAAATTGCCATACGTGTGTTTGGGCAATGACGGTGTGAATGAGAAAGCAGAGGTGGTCCAAAGATTTGGGTTGAAGTCAGATAGACTTGATTCAGCAGATGGCCCACATTTAATGGATTCGTACTTGGTGGTAGGCGCTGTCCTGGGCACTCTTCAGGTATTAACTCACTTAGGCCTCATGACAACCCCGTGTGCTAGGTTACTGTTTTTTCCATTTCACAGAGGAATGAACTTGAGCAGAGGGAGGTAAATTGACATCCCCAAGGTCAACAGCTAGTAGATGGGCACCCATATTAGCTATCGAGGTCCTGCTGGCCCCAGGGATGGATGTGGAGTGGTGGATAAGTCTGATAGCTGTGATTTTGCTGCTAGGTCATACCGACTTTCTGAGCCTCAGTTTCCCCAGCTCTAAAACTGGTACCCAAACCCTGCCTACTTTATGAGATTTGTTTTTTTAGGGTCAGTTGCCCTGACATAGGGAGATGTCATGTTAATGTTTGGGGGCAGTCTGGGGTGGTTGAAGGTTGTGTGTGTGCGTGGCTCTGGTTTGTAAATGTCCAAGAAGATGGGGTGGAAATGGGAGGTCAGGAGTGGGTGGGGAGGAGACACGGCTGCCCTGGCCTGGGACGTTGTCATGATTTGGTTGTGTCGGACACCACATCCTGGTGACCTGGTTCCTGGTGACCTGGTCATCACTGTGTTCTCTGGCTGGAGTGACCCCTCCTCTCAGTATGAAGCAACAGGAGCCTGATTTCACAGCCCTTTAAAATGTTGTCTCCCAGGGGCTTCCCTGGTGGTGCAGTGGTTGCGCGTCCGCCTGCTGATGCAGGGGAACCGGGTTCGTGCCCCGGTCTGGGAGGATCCCACATGCCGCGGAGCGGCTGGGCCCGTGAGCCATGGCCGCTGAGCCTGCGCGTCCGGAGCCTGTGCGGAGAGGCCACAACAGAGGGAGGCCCGCATACCACCAAAAAAAAAAAAAAACAAAAAAACAAAACAAACAAAAAAAAAAACT